>NC_088295.1:93036666-93202747 GCF_032854445.1 Liolophura sinensis | reverse complement strand
ACCCCACCTCCCACTACAACAACACACTCACCACAACAATACCCCCACCACAACCCCCACCACAAACCAACCCCCCACCACAACCCCACTCCCACCACAACAACACACCCACCACAACCCCACTCCCACCACAACAACACACCCACCACAACCCCACTCCCACCACAACCTCACCCCCACCACAACCCCACCCCGACCACAACAACAACCCCACCACAACCCCACTCTCACCACAACAACACACAAAGAACAACCCCACTCCCACCACAACCTCACCCCCACAACAACCCCACTCCACTCCCGCCCACAACAACACACCCACCACAACCCCACTCCCACCACAACCTCACCCCCACCACAACCCCACTCCCACCACAACAAACACACCACCACAACCCCACCCCCACCATAACCCCATCACAACCTCACCCCCACCACAACCTCACCCCCACCACAACCCCACTCCACCACAACAAACACACCCACCACAACTCCACTCCCACCACAACCTCACCCCCACCACAACCCCATTCCCACCACAACAACACACCCACCACAACCCCTCCCCCACCACAACCTCCATCACAGCCTCACCCCCACCACAACCTCACCCCCACCAACACCCCACTCCCACCACAACAACACACCCACCACAACCCCACCCCCACCACAACCCCCATCACAACCTCACCCCCACCACAACAACACACCCCCACCACAACCCCACTCCCACCACTACCCCACACCCACCACACCCTCACACCTTTCTGACCTTAATACATATCAAATGAACGGACCCATTCTGTTTAGTATTCGTTTTAATATGTATACAAGTAGACTGAGATACAGGACGGAAACCGTGACGTCTCGGTCGAGGTACTTGAGGTTTGCAGGGCTTGAACCATTCATCTCAGGGTATTTCGCAAAGTTGAAGAATTTCACATCTCCATCTTGCACTAGTTTGAGCAATATTCATTTTATCTGACTTGCTCAATGCCTGTCAGTGATCTCTCAGCCAAAACCAAAAACTTTAGGTGTGAATAGAGATTCTGTGTCCGGTATGAACCTAGATAACACATCTGTAAATGTATACTCCAACTATAACAATACCACAAACAGAACTCCTGTTCACTGACTGGGCCAAAGAGTAGGCCGACCGAAACCAGTTAATGACAGGGCACATCTGTTCACAAATTTGTCTTAATCAACACTGGTGGACATTTTGGATCTGCGCAGGCGCATTATAACCCAGTCTTTCCAGTGTTTATAATTGCTAGAACAAATGACCGATTTTCCCGCACAGGTTAATCGTTTTGTTTGTTGTTTTACCCGCTTTCGGCGTACGAATACAATAGAAGCAAGATTATGATAATGTCCATGTAAGCCGACTAGAGCACAACCACATGCTACGTCTCATTCTGATGTCTAGCTGACATGCAGGCTTTCCTCCATCTCACGGTGAAACGTCAGAAAGTGGCCTGTAAAACCATAATACAAAGTACCGCTATTACAAATCAAAGAGCATAATAATACAATATTAAAACAGAGTTCACAGCAACTGGAGAAAGTTTAAAGGTGGTATTTCATGCCTGAAAGCTCAATTTAAACACTCTTCTTTAAGGAAAATTGAATGATCAATAGAAACCCATTCATCCACGATTGAATTTTTTCACTCATACTGTAATTTCGGAAAGCGCATGAGATTACCAACCATAAACCTTATACTCCATGTAGTGCTGGTTCAAAACTAAGTGCATTTAGGCATATATGTGCCCTTCTCACAACAACAGCGCCACATGACAACCAGCCACAGAAAAGGTCTGTAAGGACAATAGCGCCACATGATAACCAGCAACATAAAATGTCTGTAAGGACAATGGCGCAACATGACAACCAGAGTCATAAAATGTCTGTAAGGACAATAGCGCAACATGACAACCAACCACAGAGAAGGTCTGTGAGGACAATAGCGCCACATGATAACCAGCAACATAAAATGTCTGTAAGGACAATGGCGCAACATGACAACCAGTGACATAAAATGCCTGTAAAGACAACAGCGCAATATGACAACCAGCCACAGAAAAGGTCTGTAAAGACAATAGCGTAACAGGACAACCAGTGACAGAAAAGGTCTGTAAGGACAATAGCGGAACATGACAACCAGCAACAGAAAAGGTCCGTAAGGACAATAGTGCAACATGACAACCGGCCAAAGGAAAGGTCTGTAAGGACAATGGCGCAACATGACAACCAGTCACAGAAAAGGTCTGAACAGACAACAGAGCAACATAGCCACATACATGTGTTTATATCAACTTGAATACTAAGTGACTAATTACAAAGGTTAACATTTAACAAAACAGATTCTACATGTACGAGTAAGACCACTGACGTAACGCTAGTATACTATTCATCAAACAATCGCTTAATCAATCGTCCACAGCGTTAGACGGTTACACTTGGTCGCTGAACCTTCGTGAAGATTTGGTCATCAGAATTGCCTCCCTTTGGCGTCGTGTAAAGCTGTCATGGTTGTCATGATAGCTGTAGTTACTTTAGTTTCTGTGAGATATCTTGCGATGTTTTTTTGGAGATGAGACATGAATGATATCCGTGCCATATGTTTGCAGCCTGTAATATCCACGTTTTCTTGGATTATTTTGCAAGATGTAATACCAGATATGACACGACACGTACCTCCATGACCACTGTGAATTTATTTTACGCCATCATTCCTTTGATGAGTTTTGGTCAATGTGCCCTTGACTACTCGTATATTTTCTCGATCTTGGCTCGGGTATCGTTTTTCACATCTACAACTGAATGTAAAGTTTTATGAATAGTTCCACAAGCCGTATGTACAGCTACATGTATAGTATACTATTTACTGACTGGCTGTAAATCGTTACGTAAATTTATACCTTCTACACACCTTTTACAGAACCATATATAAAGTTAGACAAGGAAATAAAATGGTTGCCAAGGATTGACTGGCTTTGTTACCTGTCATACAGGGAGGTGCAAAGCCCCGTCCTACGGGCACCCGGAACTGTGTGATCTGATGAGCTAATGGTCCCAGCACACCCCGCCCACAACCTCCATCTGCAAAGGCACAGAAGAACAGTCATACCAAATACCAGAACGTTTATTTACCAGTATCATTCCACAAGCATATCTATACCCTTACAAGATGTACTGGAGGTATACTTGAGGTACATCTGAGAGGTACCACTTAGGCGTAGCTTGTGTGCCTGAGGTATACTTGGGAGGTATCCGAGGTGTATTGAAGGTGTATCTGAAGTTCTACCAATTACTGTAAATGCCTTTTTATTCGCATGGTACTAACATTCGTAGATTTCGCGGCAAACACATTTCCGCAAAATAAGTGCCATCGAATATAAAATCCATGTAAATAATTTATTAATGTAGCATCTGTTACAATTATCAATTTTTTATCAAGTTCTACAGTTCTAATACTTTTTCAAACACGTTAATTAAAAATACCTAATTAGAATGTATTCCGGCTTTCACAAATCCAACTTAACTGATCCTCAGTTGATCTCCCTTTCTTTTAAGGAGGATCAGCTCCATCTAAGTATCGCCACGTGACGTTATTGTTGATTTATTGCCACCGTTTGAGACATACAAATTGATAATTTGTACTGGGTGTGTGTACATGATACGATATACACACGATGAGAGAGGCTGTTTTTTTATCAACCACACTTGCCTTCCAGTCAGATTGCCTTTCCGATGCGCCCGATACATCGCTCGGGAGTTTCGGCACTTCAAATTCCTTTTCATAATGATGATTTCCGAGAAATTGACTCAAATCTGTCACAGTTCACTCAAAGATTCACTCACACTGCTGATGTATGAGAATTAAACAGTGGGATTTATTTACATCACATTTAATCCTTCATCGTCTCCCGAAGCAAGTGACATGAATATTTCCTATTAACACAGCAGGTAAGGACATCTTCTTATAAACATTAACAGTCTTCAAAAGATTAAAAGCTTAGGAGGATTAACTTCCTGATTAACTGTCTGATCAAGTTACTGTATTGTATAAAATTTTTGTCACATCTTACAGGTACAAACAAGTTTAAATGACAACACTGTTACTTGAATGCTTGAGTTGTTTTATTGCTTGACGTTTCTGTATTGCAGTTTGATCAGTTGTCCAAAATTCTGTTAAGATCCGCCAAAGTTGATTCCCGCAAATGTGTCTTCTTACCACATCCTCAAAAGTTCATGCACGCGAATAAAAAGGCATTTACAATATGCAAATTAATACCTGTAGAAGACCTCATTTGAGGTGTACCCTGGAAAGATTAGGTAAGAAAAATATGATGGCTTGGGTGTATCTGAGGAATAGATGGTTTGTATCTGAGGTATAGATGACACATACGTTTACCGGCTAAGTGGATGTGTCTAATGTACACCTCAAGTCTGTAAGGGTAACTAACACCTTCCTATTTACCTCACAAAAGCTTGTTACAAAACTGTATGTACTCCAGTCTTACCTAACCCCTTCATACTTACCCCACAAAAGCTTGTTACAAAACTGTATGTACTCCAGTCATACCTAAGCCCTCGATATTTACCCTGGATATTTACCCCAGAACAACTTGTCACAATCATTATGCAAACCAACGATGCCTAAGTGATCATGCAATCAGAGCCTGATCTCACGTACTTGCCATCCCAGGCCTTGCTGCAGGAAGTGTGCACCCAGGGCCTGACAAAGGTGGGGGCCCAGGTGATGGACCCTGGGGCCTCATTCCCCTCCCTACAGGAAGACCTGCTCCTAACCCAGGCCTTGGTTCTACCACACCCGGTTGTCTGGACCACAGTGTCCACAAAGGTAACAAGCCACATCACAAACAGATTATTTCACCATTCCTTCTCACAACAATAATACTAACTTCATAATAGCAATCACAGCACAAAGAGATATGATAAGTTTAGCAGAGATTTGCGAACACTGTGTCTCAGGCTTACCTGTGGTACATTGCCTGGAGCTCTCAACACACTGATTGGTACCCCAGGATTTTCTAGTCTAACAGCCAAACCTGTCAAACAAAAACAAAGACAGTGATAAACTAACCATCCAGGATTTCAAAGACAGTGCATTCTGACACAATGACAACCAAGGACAAACACTCTCATTATACAGATGAAACAGTCAAATGATCAGGACCACAGCAACCTACATATGAACCATGCCCTCATGCTCCCTATCACATGCTGATCCTGCATACACCCTGTACCTCCCCTGCTCAATGCTATATGTAGTACCTCCCCTGCTCAATGCTATATGTAGTACCTCCCCTGCTCAATGCTATATGTAGACCTCACCACCACACTGCTCTCCCCTAACCCAGGCTACACACCTCACCTCATGCAACACACATGTACCTCATCCCATGCCACATGTGTACCTACTACATACCACACCCCAATGCTACATACATGTACCTCATCCCATGCCACATGTGTACCTACAACATACCACACCCCAATGCTACACACATGTACCTCATCCCATGCCACGTGTACCTACAACATACCACACCCCAATGCTACATACATGTACCTCATCCCATGCCACATGTGTACCTACAACATACCACACCCCAATGCTACACACATGTACCTCATCCCATGCCACATGTGTACCTACAACATACCACACCCCAATGCTACACACATGTACCTCATCCTATGCCACATGTGTACCTACAACATACCACACCCCAATGCTACATACATGTACCTCATCCCATGCCACATGTGTACCTACTACATACCACACCCCAATGCTACATACATGTACCTCATCCCATGCCACGTGTACCTACAACATACCACACCCCAATGCTACATACATGTACCTCATCCCATGCCACATGTGTACCTACAACATACCACACCCCAATGCTACATACATGTACCTCATCCCATGCCACATGTGTACCTACAACATACCAAACCCCAATGCTACACACATGTACCTCATCCTATGCCACATGTGTACCTACTACATACCACACCCCAATGCTACATACATGTACCTCATCCCATGCCACATGTGTACCTACAACATACCACACCCCAATGCTACACACATGTACCTCATCCTATGCCACATGTGTACCTACTACATACCACACCCCAATGCTACATACATGTACCTCATCCCATGCCACATGTGTACCTACAACATACCACACCCCAATGCTACACACATGTACCTCATCCTATGCCACATGTGTACCTACTACATACCACACCCCAATGCTACATACATGTACCTCATCCCATGCCACATGTGTACCTACAACATACCACACCCCAATGCTACACACATGTACCTCATCCTATGCCACATGTGTACCTACAACATACCACACCCCAATGCTACACACATGTACCTCATCCTATGCCACATGTGTACCTACAACATACCACACCCCAATGCTACATACATGTACCTCATCCCATGCCACATGTGTACCTACAACATACCACACCCCAATGCTACACACATGTACCTCATCCTATGCCACATGTGTACCTACAACATACCACACCCCAATGCTACACACATGTACCTCATTCTATGCCACATGTGTACCTACAACATACCACACCCCAATGCTACATACATGTACCTCATCCCATGCCACATGTGTACCTACAACATACCACACCCCAATGCTACATACATGTACCTCATCCTATGCCACATGTGTACCTACAACATACCACACCCCAATGCTACACACATGTACCTCATCCTATGCCACATGTGTACCTACTACATACCACACCCCAATGCTACATACATGTACCTCATCCCATGCCACATGTGTACCTACAACATACCACACCCCAATGCTACACACATGTACCTCATCCTATGCCACATGTGTACCTACTACATATCACACCCCAATGCTACATACATGTACCTCATCCCATGCCACATGTGTACCTACAACATACCACACCCCAATGCTACACACATGTACCTCATCCTATGCCACATGTGTACCTACTACATACCACACCCCAATGCTACATACATGTACCTCATCCCATGCCACATGTGTACCTACAACATACCACACCCCAATGCTACACACATGTACCTCATCCTATGCCACATGTGTACCTACAACATACCACACCCCAATGCTACACACATGTACCTCATCCTATGCCACATGTGTACCTACTACATACCACACCCCAATGCTACATACATGTACCTCATCCCATGCCACATGTGTACCTACAACATACCACACCCCAATGCTACACACATGTACCTCATCCTATGCCACATGTGTACCTACAACATACCACACCCCAATGCTACACACATGTACCTCATTCTATGCCACATGTGTACCTACAACATACCACACCCCAATGCTACATACATGTACCTCATCCCATGCCATATGTGTACCTACAACATACCACACCCCAATGCTACATACATGTACCTCATCCTATGCCACATGTGTACCTACAACATACCACACCCCAATGCTACACACATGTACCTCATCCCATGCCACATGTGTACCTACAACATACCACACCCCAATGCTACACACATGTACCTCATGCCATGCCACATACACAAACATAAAACCCATCCCATGCCACATGTGTATCTACAACATACCACACCCCCATGCTAGATACATGTACCTCATCCCATGCCACATACACATACATAAAACCCATCCCATGCCACATGTGTATCTACAACATACCACACCCCAGTGCTACATACATGTACCTCATCACATGCCATGTGTACCTACAACGTACCACACCCCAAACTACATACTTTTACCTCATCCCATGCCACATGTGTACTTACAACCTGCCACACCCCAATGTTACATACCTTACCCCTTCCCATGACACGTGTCCCTACAACACACCACACACCAATGCTACACACATGTACCTCATCCCATGCCACACACACACATATATGAAACATATCCCATGCCACATGCAAGTCATCTCACTAGGTGTCATAAGCTTTATTTATTTTTTTAAATACTAAATTTTATTAAATTTAATATTTATTTCATTACACACTGAAAAGCTTTGTTGCAAGTGCACATCTGCTCAATAAGTTTGAAAACAATATAGAAAATATAAATATATAAAACAGATCAATGACTGAAGTAAACTAGTTCTGTATAAATCAAGCGCGATGATTTTTTATATCATATTTCCACCTGTACATGTATGTGGCACATACATGAAGACTAAAGTGGTGCACCCTGTAACTAATGAGATAAATGTTTTAAAAAATCCCTTGTACCCATATAAAGTTGTGCAGAGTAATTTGGTTGCTTCAGGACACCCAGAGGGATTAACTGCTGAGGCATGACAGTCACAGTACAGTGGGCAAACCAGGAAATAATCTGGCCCGCTATGTCAATTGTCCAGTCTGTGGATTATTTTCTTTGACAAATTATTTGGCATGCCTGGCCATTGTCTTTGATTGCACATTGAGTTGGATCATCATTTTGCTTTTCCAAATCACCGCATGTACACGAACACAGTAATAAAAGCAAAGTTTCACGATTTCTGCTGTTATTGTTCCACAGGTGATTGCTAATGACAAACTTGATTGACTGAGCTTGAAGGTATAGAACACACTAGCATGAAGTACATGTCAGATGAAAGACCATTAAATATTTTCTGGAAAAATAGACTGATTTATCTTTTTTTAAAAATACTTTTCAACTTATTAAAATACATTTAAAACTTTGGATTGTACTGAAAAATCATCTTCATTGAGCTATGAATGCATTCAACAAACGGACCTTGAAACAAACTATTTTAAGTCCAAAAATATTAATGTGACGTCACTGATACCATCTGGGTCCCACCACACCACCATAGAATTCTACGTTTTAAATGCATTTTTGTTGACTACAAAAAAATTCTAAAAAACTAAATCAAACTATTTTTCTCGACAGTGTTTTATAGTCTTTCATCTGATAAATACTGTTTCCTTTGCATTTAAATTTCATACAGCTTTAATAAACAGTCTGTTATTCACTGATCAAAAACTTTATAGAGATTGTACTCATACAACAGGCTCTCTAGGGCTTAAAAATGTTGGTAAAAAGTCCACCTTTTCTATGTGCTGTAATTCATAGTGTATACTACTCAGCAGTTATAGTATCACTAGTGGCCATAACTGTCAGAACAGTAAGAGCACTAGTAATGGTTTCAATACATTTTTTTCAAAATAGAGCCTGGAAAATGGAGCTAAGCAAGGGTGGCAGTAGCTTATGGAAAACCAAGCCCCAATGCTACATGTGCACCTACCATGTCAAAGTGCTACCTGTGTACCTACTATGCCCCCATGCTACATGTGTACCTACCAAGCCCCAATACTGCATGTGTACCTATTATGCCCAGTGTTACATGTGTACCTACCACAACCCAATGCTACATGTGTGCCTACAAAGCCCCAGTGCTACATATGTACTTACCATGCCCCAGTGCTGTAAGTGTACCTACCAGGCCCTAGTGCTATATGTACATATCTCATTCCATGGTACATGTGAACCAACCAAGCTCCAATGCTACATGAGTACCTACCAAGTCCCAATGCTACATGTGTACTAACCAAGCCCCAATGTTACATGAGTACCTACCAAGCCATAATACATGTTTACCTACGAAGCCCCATTGCTACATGTGTACCTACCATGCCTAAATGCTACATGTACATACCTCATCCCATGCTACATGTGTACCAACCAAGCCACAATGCTACAAGTGTACTTACCATGCCCCAGTGTTACATGCGTACCTTCCACAGCCCACTGCTTCATGTGTACCGACCACAACCCACTGCTGCCTGTGTACCTACCACAACCCTATGTTACATGTGTACCTACCACAACCCACTGCTACATGTGCACCACAACCCTATGTTACATGTGTACCACAACCCAATGTTACATCTACATACCTCTTCCAACACTGCCTGGAGGTCTGGATCCCTGCAAAGACTGCACTGAGCCCGCTGACTTCGCGGTAAAAATAATCAGCACACCTTTATTTTATTAAAAGCACACCTTTCACCTTTTCATATGTAAGGATGAAATCTGCTAGATGGCTGTTACAAAAATATTTACTTTTTTTACGTGCATTAATTTCATTGGTGTTTTACATCTTGCTCAAGAATATTTCACTTACACGACAGTGACCAACATTACGGCAAAAGGAAACGAGTAGAACACGGGGGAAAGCCACCAACCAAGACGACATCCCACGTCGTACAAGGCTTCTGTCATGCGGATACAGGTTACTCAATACCTGACACCACCCACCATGCCAATAGCCCACGTCAAACAAGGCTTCTGTCATGTGAATACAGGTTAGCCAATACCTAACACCACCCACCATGCCAACACCCCACATTGTACAAGCCTACTGTCATGTGGATACAGATTAGCCAATACCTGACACCACCCACCATGCCAATAGCCAACATTGTACAAGGCTTCTGTCATGTGCATACAGATTAGCTAATACCTGACACCACCTATCATGCCAACAGACTACACTGTACAAAGCTTCGATCATGTGGATACAGATTAGCCAATACCTGACACCACTCACCGTGCCAACAGCCCAAAATCTACAAGCCTTCTGTCATGCGGATACAGGTTAGCCAATACCTGACACCACCCACCATGCCAACAGCCCGCATTGTACAAGGCTTCTGTTATGTGAATACAAGTTAGCCAAAACCTGACACCACCCACCATGCCAACACCCCACATTGTACAAGGCTTCTGTCATGTGGATACAGATTAGCCAATACCTGACACCACCCACCATACCAACAGCAAACACTGTACAAAACTTCTGTCATGTGGATGCAGATTAGCCAATACCTGACACCACCCACAATGCCAACAGCTCAAAATGTACAACCCTTCTGTCATGTGGATACAGGTTAGCCAATACCTGACACCACCCACCACGCCAACAGCCCACATTGTACAAGGCTTCTGTCATGTGGATAAAAGTTAGCCAAAACCTGACACCACCCACCATGCCAACAGCCCACATTGTACAAGGCTTCTGTCATGTGGATAAAAGTTAACCAAAACCTGACACCACCCACCATGCCAACAGCCCACGTCAAACAAGGCTTCTGTCATGTGGATACAGGTTAGCCAATACCTGACACCACCCACCATGCCAACAGCCAACATTGTACAAGGTTTCTGTCATGTGAATACAGGTTAGCCAATACCTGACACCACCCACCATGCCCACAGGCCACATCCTACAAGGCTTCTGTCATGTGAACACAGGTTAGCCAATACCTGACACCAACCACCATGCCCACAGGCCACATCCTACAAGGCTTCTGTCATGTGAATACAGGTTAGCCAATACCTGACACCACCCACCATGCCAACAGACCACATTGTACAAGGCTTCTGTCATGTGAATACGAGTTAGCCAATACCTGACACCACCCACCATGCCCACAGGCCACATCCTACAAGGCTTCTGTCATGTGAACACAGGTTAGCCAATACCTGACACCACCCACCATGCCCACAGGCCACATCCTACAAGGCTTCTGTCATGTGAATACAGGTTAGCCAATACCTGACACCACCCACCATGCCCACAGGCCACATCCTACAAGGCTTCTGTCATGTGAACACAGGTTAGCCAATACCTGACACCACCCACCATGCCCAACAGGCTACAGGACATAGGCCACATTATGAGGCTTCTGTCATGTGGATACAGGTTAGCCAATACCTGACACCACCCACCATGCCCACAGGCCACATCCTACAAGGCTTCTGTCATGTGAATACGGGTTAGCCAAACCCTGACACCACCCACAATGCCCACAGGCCACATCCTACAAGGCTTCTGTCATGTGAACACAGGTTAGCCAATACCTGACATCACCCACCATGCCAACAGCCCACATTGTACAAGGCTTCTGTCATGTGGATACAGGTTAGCCAATACCTGACACCACCCACAATGCCAACAGCTCAAAATGTACAACCCTTCTGTCATGTAGATACAGGTTAGCCAATACCTAGCACCACCCACCATGCCAACAGCCCACATTGTACAAGGCTTCTGTAATGTGGATACAGGTTAGCCAATACCTGACACCACCCACCATGCCAACAGACCACATTGTACAAGGCTTCTGTCATGTGGAAACAGATTAGCCAATACCTGACACCACCCACCATGCCAACAGACCACATTGTACAAGGCTTCTGTCATGTGGATACAGGTCAGCCAATACCTGACACCACCCACCATGCCAACAGCTCAAAATGTACAACCCTTCTGTCATGTAGATACAGGTTAGCCAATACCTAGCACCACCAACCATGCCAACAGCCCACATTGTACAAGGCTTCTGTCATGTGGATACAGGTTAGCCAATACCTGACACCACCCACCATGCCAACAGACCACATTGTACAAGGCTTCTGTCATGTGGAAACAGATTAGCCAATACCTGACACCACCCACCATGCCAACAGAACACATTGTACAAGGCCTCTGTCATGTGGAAACAGATTAGCCAATACCTGACACCACCCACCATGCCAACGGCCCACACTGCACAAGGCTTCTGTCAAGTGCATAGAGATTAGCCAATACCTGACACCACCCACCATGCCAACAGACCACATTGTACAAGGCTTCTGTCATGTGGATACAGGTTAGCCAATACCTGACACCACCCACCATGCCCACAGGCCACATCCCACAAGGCTTCTGTCATGTGAACACGGGTTAGCCAATACCTGACACCACCCACCATGCCCACAGGCCACATCCTACAAGGCTTCTGTCATGTGAACACAGGTTAGCCAATACCTAACACCACCCACCATGCCCACAGGCCACAAGCCACATCCTACAAGGCTTCTGTCATGTGGATACAGGTTAGCCAATACCTGACAATGCCCACAGGCCACATCCTACAAGGGTTCTGTCATGTGGATACAGATTAGCCAATACCTGACACCACCCACCATGCCCACAGGCCATATCCTACAAGGCTTCTGTCATGTGGATACAGGTTACCCAAAACCTGACACCACCCATCATGCCCACAGGCCACATCCTACAAGGCTTCTGTCATGTGAACACAGGTTAGCCAATACCTGACATCACCCACCATGCCAACAGGCCACTGGCCACATTGTGAGGCTTCTGTCATGTGGATACAGGTTAGCCAATACCTGACACCACCCACCATGCCCACAGGCCACATCCTACAAGGCTTCTGTCATGTGAATACAGGTTAGCCAATACCTGACACGACCCACCATGCCCACAGGCCACATCCTACAAGGCTTCTGTCATGTGGATACAGGTTAGCCAAACCCTGACACCACCCACAATGCCCACAGGCCACATCCTACAAGGCTTCTGTCATGTGAATACAGGTTAGCCAAACCCTGACACCACCCACAATGCCCACAGGCCACATCCTACAAGGGTTCTGTCATGTGAACACAGGTTAGCCAATACTTGACACCACACACCATGCCCACAGGCCACAGGCCACATTGTGAGGCTTCTGTCATGTGGATACAGGTTAGCCAATACCTGACACCACCCACCATGCCCACAGGCCACATTGTGAGGCTTTTGTCATGTGAACACAGGTTAGCAAATACCTGACACCACCCACCATGCCCACAGGCCACATCCTACAAGGCTTCTGTCATGTGGATACAGGTTAGCCAATACCTGACACCACCCACCATGCCCACAGGCCACATCCTACAAGGCTTCTGTCATGTGAATACAGGTTAGCCAAACCCTGACACCACCCACAATGCCCACAGGCCACATCCTACAAGGCTTCTGTCATGTGAACACAGGTTAGCCAATACCTGACACCACCCACCATGCCCAACAGGCTACAGGACATAGGCCACATTGTGAGGCTTCTGTCATGTGGATACAGGTTAGCCAATACCTGACACCACCCACCATGCCCACAGGCCACATCCTACAAGGCTTCTGTCATGTGAATACAGGTTAGCCAAACCCTGACACCACCCACAATGCCCACAGGCCACATCCTACAAGGCTTCTGTCATGTGAATACAGGTTAGCCAATACCTGACACCACTCACCATGCCCACAGCCCACATCCTACAAGGCTTCTGTCATGTGAATACAGGTTAGCCAAACCCTGACACCACCCACAATGCCCACAGGCCACATCCTACAAGGCTTCTGTCATGTGAACACAGGTTAGCCAATACCTGACACCACACACCATGCCCACAGGCCACAGGCCACATTGTGAGGCTTCTGTCATGTGGATACAGGTTAGCCAATACCTGACACCACCCACCATGCCCACAGGCCACATTGTGAGGCTTTTGTCATGTGAATACAGGTTAGCCAATACCTGACACCACCCACAATGCCCACAGGCCACATCCTACAAGGCTTCTGTCATGTGAACATAGGTTAGCCAATGCCTGACACCACCCACCATGCCCACAGGCCACATCCTACAAGGCTTCTGTCATGTGAACACAGGTTAGCCAATACCTGACACCACCCACCATGCCCACAGGCCACATCCTACAAGGCTTCTGTCATGTGAACACAGGTTATCCAATACCTGACACCACCCACCATGCCCACAGGCCACATCCTACAAGGCTTCTGTCATGTGAACACGGTTTAGCCAATACCTGACACCACCCACCATGCCCACAGGCCACATCCTACAAGGCTTCTGTCATGTGAACACAGGTTAGACATAGCAACTAGCATTCCAGACATAGCATTCTACATACTTTGTTTGATTACAGATTTAAGCACTTTTACATGCGAGCCAGTGGTGAGAAGACGGAGGGACTAATTGTTACCACCTGGTGCCTTGGGTAATCTCAATGATGTGGCGTCCTTTCTTTCGTGTCTCTCTTCATCAGAATCACTTGTCTCGAACTGCTGCAACAACAACGACCAATCACCACATGTTAGACCAATTACGCGGTGCCCTAAGATAAAACACACTTCACAACAAACAGCATGAACCATACCCAACACACGACAAGACCTTTAATTTGCAAAACATCTTTAAACACGGTCAGCCATACAATCAGCATGATCAATACTTCACACTAATTGTGTAACTATTCCTCGCTCTATTGTTCACCACTTTTATTGTTTTAATGTACAAATTAACATGGAGTTTCCCCAAAAATGATCTATTTGCATACTTATTGATTTGTTTTCCTCACATCACGTGGTCCAGCTGAAGGGGAAATTGAAGCCACAATTTGATAATGAATACTTACCCTAATTGCTGAATTAACACATTATTTAATACTGAGAGAAAACAATATTAAAAACTGCTTCATGGATTTATATTTTTGTAAGTACATTTTACAAACTTGCATAATTGAATCTGCACTAAAGATGCCCCATAGCCATGGGAACATCTCTCAGCTTCTTGATAACTGTCTGACTTAAGGCCAGAGCAAAATCAGAAGGAGCTGGATTTGAACATGTCACCTCACTGATACATGTATATGTATAGCAACATTCAAAGGAAAACACTGTCTGGACATATACATGTACATTTTTTAACATCTGCTATAATACCAAATGTTATATAAGGTTTACCAAGACAAACATTACTTTATTTCAGAAATGCATCTATTTAAGTTTCATCTTCTTAGGTGGATCAGAAGGTTAAGTTGGTAGATCTATACATGTATTTACCATGTGATGTTAGTAAGCCTGTTTGTAAACCAGAACAAAGATTTATTATATTTTATTTGATTGGTGTTTTACGCCGTACTCAAGAATATTTCACTAATACGACGACGGCCAGCATTATGGTGGGAGGAAACCAGGCAGAGCCCGCGCGAAACCCACGACCATCTGCAGGTTGCTAACAGACCTTCCCACTTACAGCCAGAGAGGAAGCCACAGAACACAGAGAGTAACTCTCTGAAACACTGCATTTCTGTGTGACAGAACTCTGAATAAATGTTCAAAAACTGATGTTAATGTAACAACTCTACTACAACATACACAGTAAAATACAGTACCCGAGTGTATCTGTAATCTCGTGAGGTAAACATGCCATCACCTCTGTCTTGGTTACCTCCCTTACGAGCCAGTTCACTGTAGCTCATCTGACCCCTGTTCACTGAGGGACCTGGGAAGATGGATTCCTTGGGAGGGGGGATAACTGTGACCTCAAGGTCCCCTTCTGGGCGCTCAGGTAGGTGCTGTGGGGTCAGCTCAAATGGATACACCTCATACAACTCATCGAACATGACAAACCTAAATTGTACCCAGGCAGAATTGACACAGAAAATTACTACACCATGCCTACAAATATCCCACATACATTTATATCCAACCGTTTGTGAATGTTGCAATAAAAGGACAAAAAAAATTCTTTTCCCCCTGATACACATCAATGTGAGAAGAAAACAAACAATTTGCAAATGAAAATAGGAATGGTTTGTAGATCACCAAATGAATCCTGGACAGGTTTACAACTAGAACAGATTGCAACTCTTTAGAACTCTGGTCTGTTATACCTAGACACAACTTGTTGAACACATATAACAAATATGTATCTTTTACATGAAGAAAACTGAACAATATTATACGACAATTTTCTCTTCTATAAAAATCGAACACTACCAATTTAGAATGATTTGCGTGATCATAGCACAAGATACAATGCCTTATAGTAGGCTGATAATGACTACATCTGCTTTCATCACACACAATATGGGACTACCTACGTGTACATGTAGTGTCCAGGGAGTTCTGCCGGCATATATGTCAATGACATATGCACCAGGTTGTCACTATCCAGATAACTATCAGACTATCAGGTAATGGTGCACGTATCAGACCTCAGGAGGAATACTGGCTAGATTGGATCCAAATTGTCAAGTTTTGCTATTTCTCATACTTTTAGACAAAGTATTCATGTTTTTTTTTGGATGACAGAAAAAAAAACACTCACTGTTAATTTCTCTCTTTAAAGTACCTGAGACACAGCCTCACAAGTCTGTGAGGCAGCAGACAGCAGAAATGTGACTATCATTTGGAGGTAAAGTATCCTCCCTCTCAACACTACATGGAGACCCGTGTCCTGTGTACTTACGCATATCTGCGAATGATGCCCAGCGAGCAGTACTTACACTCCAACCCTTCATGATACTCACACCTGGAAATACAAGCAGAAGAAACTGTGGCGTTCAGCTTTACAGGTTCACCTAACAAGAGCCATCAGAGGGTAGTAAATCCCCCTAGGGCTATAAACACACGGGTTTCATAATGATATCATCATTATAGGCTTAAAACATCATCAGGCTTGTCTACATGACAATGAAAGATTTGCTATACAATGCATATACTGCCCATCCCCAGAAAATATAGATGTGCTATACATGAGAGCATGATGATGTATGTGAACACATCTAAGAAAGCTCAGCACACATGGTTTACATGTGTAAACAAGACAACCAAGATCAAAAAATGGAAATCAGGGAATGAACATATTAGCACTGAGAGACCAGCATACAACTCTAACAAGCTTTCAAAATCTACAAGTCTTCATTCTATGTTCAAGGGCTTAAGTGGGAAGGTCTGCCCCCCAACCTGTGTATGGCCGTGGGTTTCCCTGGGATGTGCCCAGTTTCTACCCACCATAATACTGGCTCCTGTTTTACAAGAGAAATATTCTTGAGTATGACATAAAATCGCAATCAATGTTTCAGGAAAATCCAATCAAAAAATACATCCAATTACTTTCAGATAGTTTTCAATGGTATTTCTTGATGCTCTCTTCACTGTCATGTGGTCTTTTCCTTCCCCTGGACAGAGTGTACAAGAAGCTTTATTTTTTTTAAATCCACATTTTACATGACTTACAAGTGATTTGGGGTGAAATCGTAGCTGGTTGTTCCGAGAATGTTGACAACTTCTGAGTGGCTTATGGTTTGGCCGATGTGATTGTAGAGGTCCATCAGTAACCCTTCCAGGTTCAGTACTCTCCCCAGCTTACACGTGCCTCGGTCCATGGCCATGAAGTGTAGCCACTCCAAACATTTCTTTGTTTCCCGGTATACTGATGGCTGCAAAGAAAACAATACACATCAGATAAGCACTCCTCTCATTAGGCCATGATTTAACCTATAGTAAATACTGTTACCCTTGAAAGTGAAAGAGAGCCAGGTCACACCACACCCTAGGACTAGACCACCATCACAACTTGTGACCAGCCCACCATCACAAACTGGGACCAGGTCACCACTACAATGAGGAACCAGGCCAACATCACACACTGGGACAAGGTCACCATCACACCTTGGGACCATTTCACTATCACACCATGGAAGCAGGTCATCATCACAAACTGGAACCTTGCCACTATCACCAACTGGGACCAAGTCACCATCATAAACTGGGACATGGTCACCATCACACCCAGGATCCACATCATCATCACAAAATGGGACCAGGTCACCATCACAAACTGGGACATGGTCACCATCACAAACTAGAACCAGGTCACCTTCACAAACTGGAACCAGGTCAAACCAGGCCACCATCAAAAACTGGGACCAGGTTACCATCACAAACTGGGGCATGGTCACCATCACACCCAGGATCCACATCATCATCACAAAATGGAACCAGGTTACCATCACAAACTGGGACATGGTCACCATCACAAACTGGGACCAGGTCACCATCACAAACTGGAACCAGGTCAAACCAGGCCACCATCAAAAACTGGAACCAGGTCACCATCACAAACTGGAACCAGGTCAAACCAGGCCACCATCAAAAACTGGGACCAGGCCACCATCACAAACTAGGACCAGGTCACCATCACAAACTGGGACATGGTCACCACCACACCGTGGATCCACATCACCATCACAAACTGGGACCAGGTAACCGTGATAAACTGGGACCAGGTCACCACCACACCGTGGATCCACATCACCATCACAAACTGGGGCCAGGTCACCACCACACCGTGGATCCACATCACCATCACAAACTTGGACATGGTCACCATCACAAACTAGGACCAGGTCACCATCACAAACTGGGACATGGTCACCACCACACAGTGGATCCACATCACCATCACAAACTGGAACCAGGTCACCATCACAAACTGGGACATCGTCACCACCACACCGTGGATCTACATCACCATCACAAACTGGGACATGGTCACCATCACACCCAGGATCCACATCATCATCACAAAATGGGACCAGGTCACCATCACAAACTGGGACATGGTCACCATCACAAACTGGAACCAGGTCACCTTCACAAACTGGAACCAGGTCAAACCAGGCTACCATCAAAAACTGGGACCAGGCCACCATCACAAACTAGGACCAGGTCACCATCACAAACTGGGACATGGTCACCACCACACCGTGGATCCACATCACCATCACAAACTGGAACCAGGTAACCGTTACAAATTGGGACAAGGTCACCATTACAAACTGGGACCAGGTCACCATCACACCCAGGATCCACATCACCATCACAAACTGGGACCAGGTAACCATCACAAACTGGAACAAGGTCACCATTACAAATTGGTGCCAGGTCACCATCACAAACTAGGAAGAGGCTACCATCACAAACTGGAACCAGGTCACCTTCATAAACTGGGACCAGACCACTATCCCACCCTGGTCACCTTCACAAACTGGAATCAGGCCACGATCACAAACTGGGACCAGGCCATTATCACACCTTGAGACCAGGCCATTATCACACCCTGGGAAGAGGCCACCATCACATCCTGGGCCCAGGCCAACCTCACACACTGGGACCAGGCCAACCTCACACCCTGGAGCTAGGTCACAGTCACAAACTAGGACCAGGCCACCATCACAAACTGGAACCGGGTCACCTGCACATCCTGGATCCAGGTCACTTTCATGGGACCATGTCACCATCACACACTCGGACCAGGCCACCATCACACGCTGGGACCAGGCCACCATCACACCCTCGGGCCATGTCGCCATCACACACTGGGACCAGGCTACCAATACACTGTGAAACCAGGCCACCATCACATACTGAGAAAAGGTCACCATCACACACTGGGACCATGTCACTATCACACCTTGGAAGCAGGTCACCATCACAAACTGGGACCAGGTAACCATCACAAACTGGGACCAATCCACCACTACACTGGGGAACCAGGCCACCATCACACTCTGGGACAATGTCACCATCACACACTGGGACAAGGTCACCATCACACACTGGGACAAGGTCGCCATCACGAACTGGGATCACGCCACCATCACGAACTGGGACCAGAAGAGCATCACAAATTGAGACCAGGCCACCATCACAAACTGAGACCAGGCAGAGCAGCATTTACCCTGGTCTTACCCTGCAGTATACAGGAGGGTACACATCTTTCTCTCTGTTGGGCTTCACAAAGTTCTTCAACTGTGTCCACATCCAACTGTAGTGGATGTGGACCTTATCAAAGTTTTCATCTGGAATCTGATGAGTCAGTTCACCTAAGCACAAGAAACACAAGTTTCCTCTGATTCACCAGTAATAACAACCTACAAGTTACATACATTACAGCTCAGTCAATTGTTTACCGCTCATATCGCACTCCGAGATGAATACCACTCCACTGGCGCGTGACAAACCCTCTACTGTGTCGTAGACTTGATGTGGCACGCAGGATTGTCGTCGGAAGGTGTGAATATAGTTCCGTCTAGTTTGCTAGTGAAGAGGCGGGGCCTGTGTTTCAGCTATTTTAACATATACTAGCCGTGAAAAGTGAAAAGTTTATTTCGCAATGTGTAACCTACCTCTGCACAACAAAATCGACTTGATTACAGGGAGTAAATATGCGATCAAATCATCAACTGATGTCGATGGGGTTTAGCATTTATATTATACCATAAACAACAGGCATTTTCTGGTCAACTGGCCAAATCTGATCAAATCACAAAGCAACACGACTTTCTTATGAACAATGCATGCGCAATAGCACACACTTACCCCCCCCCCCCCCCCCCCCCCCCCAGAACCTCGCCCCAACAACAGCAGACAGCAGTCTTGTGTGGCCATACCTCTGTGGGGTCCTTCACGCTCGTGTTACCATTTGTCGTGTTTGTATAAAGGTGACATCTAAATAACATCATGTCTTCATATCACTGCAAGTATCGTGTAAGCCTCATGTCAAAAAAAACTAAAAAAAAAAATACCTGGACGTTCATGTCAGAATCGGGCATCACCAGGCTGCAGACCTTTCTCTGTACGCTACTTTTGGTGGACGGACATGCAGGCCGAGCCGCAGCTACCGGTGTTTTCAAGTAACCCGAAATGGCTGGTGTATTTTCTTTTTAATCTGACTGGTGTGGTTACAAGGTTTTAATGATTAGCCAACATCACTGATTCTCTATACAGACTTGCTTATTTGCTGCCCCAATTGCCACCTAGGCAGTTGTACGGAAGAGTGATTTACACAGAAACAGTTAATTTACGCTAGTTTTGAGCGATAAATTTATTCCTACTGTTTACCATTTTCAACACCATTCAGTGTGTGTCAGTTAATAAAGTTTGACACTTGTGAGTAGTATTTACCTACTCCAATACAACATGCTAATTGTTCTTCAATTTTGGCAAAGTGTCACTGGGTTTTTCATCGAGGTCTCTACATGACACATCCAAATATTTTAATTAAGCCTGGGATTAACACAGACGTCTATATCTTAATCCCAGATTAAGCCTACAATAATCCAATGGTATTTTTTCACACAAGTATAGTAAACACCAACACATTACTGAAAACATAAATCTCATAACCATATGTTTATTGGTATAGGTACAAGTTATTCACATACATTTTGAACCATAACCATATGTTTATTGGTAAACATAACCATATGTTTATTGGTAAACATAACCATATGTTTATTGGTATAGGTACAAGTTATTCACATACATTTTGAACCATAACCATATGTTTATTGGTAAACATAACCATATGTTTATTGGTATAGGTACAAGTTATTCACATACATTTTGAACCATAACCATATGTTTATTGGTAAACATAACCATATGTATATTGGTAAACATAACCATATGTTTATTGGTATAGGTACAAGTTATTCACATACATTTTGAACCATAACCATATGTTTATTGGTAAACATAACCATATGTTTATTGGTATAGGTACATGTTATTCACATACATTTGGCCTCACCTTTTATTCAAGTTCACAAATAAAATTTGACATCCGAATTCATCTGGGTGTTTGGTACAAACCATTTATTGGGAAGCATAAAGTAACAAAGTGGAATGAATTCCATGCAGGTATGTTGTATAACAGAGAGTCAGAAAAGACAAAATTTAAGGTACAATGTGCCTGAAAGGCCAAAGATTCAAATAAAGTGTACTTGTGAAGATGAGAAATTATTATTTCTATTTGAGACAAACCGTTCTAGCAAATCACTATTTTTTCCCTTCATGCATTTACTATGTGGACGCTTTTTCTACGTGGTTTCGTACTAGCCATAAATTCTCAAGGGTCATACAGACCAAATTTAACTTGTCCTGTATCGTGTTTTTATGTTTTACCACTTCTGTACATCAAATTATAATTGTAATATTGTAATAGCGCACTGTTATTGTTGTTGCACAGTGTGTCAGCTTCAAAGTGTCATTATAGTGTTCTATATCACTGAGTGGCAGATAATTTTTCACTACCAAATGACTTCCACAACAAGGAAAAATCTTCTAAGAAGCAGCGAAAGTTATTTGTCCATCATTTAACTTGCTGTGGGACATTGAGCGAGTTTTAGCAGTCGTGGTGATCCATTACAAATCTTGCATGAACTCACTCGTAAATCACTACTTAAAAGAAGATTGCCACTCTGCGATCAAAAACACTCACATCAGATATTTTACTTCAGTTTCATGTAATGTGTTAGTCTTTCAAAAATCGTTCACATCATTCTAACAAAGAACTATATTTTCCGTCGTCAACTTCCCACAGCCAGCGCATAGGCCTACCAGTGCTCAACCAGGTGTGATCAGTCACACTGACTCTGCAGGTGACTGACTGTCTACAATCCCTCCACAAACTATGTACAAGACCTCTAGGATCTCCTGCCTAGTTTTGACTTTCAGCCTGAGTTATTCTGTCCATACAGCCTGAGCTGTACTGTCCATACACACATCAGACACCGTGCAAACATCACCGCTTCCCTATATTGAGCTCATGGTATTCTAATTCTAACGTGTGCACTAATGAAAGCCTTGCTCAGAGCTTTTATCTCACATCCATTAAATTAACAATAAATACTCAGGTTTAATCTACTACAGTAGTATATGATATTCTACATGAACAAGAAAACCACTCACTGTTCTGCCTACAGGTGTACTTGAAGCCAATTGGGATTCTACCTGTTAGAAAAAACAAAGTTAGACTGCAGCGGTGAGCTTCACAAAATTTGTGTTGGTGATGACAATGGCACTAAAATACTGTATAGAAAGTGCTGTGAACTTCAAAACCTTGTTCTGTTTTAACAAACCATGCAAAATGCACACCTCTTGAATTTCCCACATTTTCTTACCTGGATCTATAAATTTATGAAATGTTTTGATAATTCCTTTAGCCAGACTGAACTCCAGACAAGCTATTTCACAAGGTAAGAAGTCCCCCTCCTCTGTCTCACACAATGTCTGTATGTTAATCAGGAAAAAGGACTCATCCATAATTTCTGAAAAATTAGAAAAGATACTTGTACATGTACATTTAAGACTTACATTACTACCAATTACTTTAAGGTATAAAAATCTATTTCATTGGGGTGCATAAAGTAAACTGACATAAGCAGCATAAAGTAAGTAACAAAACAAACCTGTAAAAAAAAACAGCCCAATATACATAGTATACACAATATACACCATAAGGTAAACCAGGATATACACTTAAACCAGGATATACACCATAAGGCAAACCAGGATATGCACCATATGGTAAACCAGGGTATACACCATAAGGCAAACCAGGGTATACACTTAAACCAGGGTATACACCATATGGTAAACCAGTGTATACACCATAAGGCAAACCAGGGTATACACTTAAACCAGGATATACACCATATGGTAAACCAGTGTATACACCATAAGGTAAACCAGGGTATACAGCATAAGGCAAACCTGGTTATACAGCATAAGGCAAACCTGGTTATACAGCATAAGGTAAACCAGGGTATAAAGCATGAGGCAAACCAGGGTATACACCAACCGAGGTATACACCATACGGCTAACCTGGGTATACCACATCAGGTAAACCAGGATATATACCATAAGGTAAACCAGGGTATACACTTAAACCAGGATATACACCATAAGGCAAACCAGGATATGCACCATAAGGTAAACCAGGGTATACAGCATAAGGTAAACCAGGGTATACACTTAAACCAGGGTATACACCATACGGTAAACCAGGATATGCACCATAAGGTAAACCAGGGTAGACACTTAAACCAGGATATACACCATAAGGTAAACCAGGGTATACACTTAAACCAGGGTATACACCATACGGTAAACCAGTGTATACAGCATAAGGCAAACCTGGTTATACAGCATAAGGTAAACCAGGTATACACCATAAGGCAAAACAGGGTATACACCAACCGAGGTATACACCCTACGGCTAACCTGGGTATACCACATCAGGTAAACAAGGATATATACCATAAAGTAAACCAGGGTATACACCATAAGGCAAACCAGGGTATACACCATGAGGCAAACCAGGATATACACCATAAGGCAAACCAGGGTATACATCATAAGGCAAACCTGGTTATACAGCACAAGGTAAACCAGGGTATACACAATAAGGCAAACCAGGGTGCCAACTGAGGTATACCCCATAAAGTAAACCCGGGTATACACCATAAGGCAAACCAGGATATACACCATAAGGCAAACCAGGGTATACATCATAAGGCAAACCTGGTTATACAGCACAAGGTAAACCAGGGTATACACAATAAGGCAAACCAGGGTATCAACCGGGGTATACACCATAAGGCTAACCTGGGTATACCACATCAGGTAAACCTGGTTATACAGCATAAGGTAAACCAGGATATGCACCATAAGGCAAACCAGGGTATACACCATAAGGTAAACCAGGGTATAAAGCATGAGGCAAACCAGGATATACAACATAAGGCAAACCAGGGTGTACACCAAACCAGGGTATACAGAATAAGGCAAACCAGGACATGGACCATAAAGCAAACCAGGACATGGACTATATAGCAAAGCAAGGTATGGACTATAAGGTAAACCAGGACATGGACTATAAGGCAAACCAGGACATGGGCTATAAGGCAAACCAGGATATGGACTATAAGGCAAACCAGTGTATGGACTATAACACAAACCAGGAGATGGACCATAAGGCAAACCAAGATATGGACCATAAGGTAAACCAGGGTATGGACAATAAGGCAAACCAGGACATGGGCTGTAAGGCAAACCAGGGTATGGACTATAAGGCAAACCAGGACATGGGCTATAAGGCAAACCAGGGTATGGACTATAAGGCAAACCAGGACATGGACTATAAGGAAAACCAGGACATGGACTATAAGGCAAACAAGGACATGGGCTATAAGGCAAACCAGGACATGGGCTATAACTGAATTAGGCTACCAAGTATCATACGACTACGTTCAAGTCCTCCGTATAATCGCAGGTTGTTTTTCATGAGATCTGGTCCATATTTTCTCAATTTGTGACTTTTTTCTAGGCCATGTATGTAACTTTACTGCAGTTGGAAGCCACATATGGGCATTATATAATTTCGAAATTAGTTGTAATTGTCTCCTGTGGTCTGTGTTCCAGACATAGAGAAGCCCCACATGCCTGTCGACAATGTGTCCCTCTGACGTCACAGGTTCAAAGGTGGCTCGGTCTTAGTGGAGTGTATTTTCTGATCTTTGATCACCAAACTCAACTTCTTCAATTTTCATCGCCTTTAATGATCGGAATCATCAAATCATCAAACTATCTGTCTGCAGTTTGACAGGCCTGGAATGGTGGCTGGGCATTCTGTATCCCCCTTGAGTGACACCAGCTCTTCCCAATCTCGTGTCAAACAAGTCGATTTAGTCAAAAGCCTGTTAGATTACATGGAGTTTGAACGAGTAAGAACGGGTTCTACTGATTGTGTCGCCTGCCAGTGCAAGACTGCGTCCGAGACCCCGAGATAGCTGGATTCAAATATACAATACGTGTAGCAGTTGGCATGAACAACAGGCTACATTTCACATACACTCTGCCAGCCAAAATCAAACAGGACACCTTGAGAGAAAAAATGGAAGGTTGTTTTCATATTAAATGGCTGAATATTTCGTTGTATGGATCAGTGAGAACACTGACACTGGTGCAGGGGTGCAATGAAGACTGCCTAATCTGGGATGGTGACCTTAACAGTTTCGGCTCTTTGTGCCTACCTTAACAAGTATATCGGTCTAAGGTCACGTGGACGCCCCGACAGGACTTCTGACACCGTCAACGTTCTAAAGGGGTTGTTGGCTTTGACATATTTACATTTCGGGCGTTTTCGTGAATTGCTGGATATTAATGTAAGGTAGGGTTTGAGCTGTTATTCTTAGTGAATTGTACGCGTGGATTAGATTAAAGCAAAGTTGGGCATTACGTTAGTTCCACCGACTTAGCTTTGGGCTACGGGTCATTGTGGTTAGTAAGCGCTTTATTTCTTGAATAAATGTTGTAAGAATATTTAAACTATGGTGAAACAAAACTTCACCGAAGAAATAAGAAATAATGGTTTTGCTTTTTTGCGATAAGTGGAAATGAGTGAAGTGTCCATATACTAACATAATTCACTGACCGTTTTCCGTTTCTCCTACTTTTAGGCTTTAACGGAGCATATTGCCCCTTCCCCAGCCTCTACGAGGATGTTGCTGACCAATAAAATCTTCTGGTTTTCCATGGTCGATCCTTCATTCTGCCTTAAGTACACTGTGACTACGAAAACACTGCGAACCTTGAGCCATCTCACGTTTCATCCTGCGCGTTCATTGTACATTTGTTATAGGTATTCTACAGGGTACAGGCGTCTGTCTTGTCTATCATCAGACGTACAACTCAATAAACTGTCTTGCTGTGGTGTCAGTGTTTCACAGGGTATATATCACTCACTGGAATGTCGTCCGGCGGACTCTTTAACAGACTCCCTTGTTATGATGTCCATGTCTTACAGGGTACAGGTCATTTTGGTTTGTCGTCAGGCGAACAGACTGTCTTGTTGTGGTGTCCAGGTGGTATAGGGGATAGGTCACTCTCCGGTCTCTCATCAGATGGACTCATCAAAAGACTACTTTGTTGTGGTGTCAATGTCTTACAGGTTACGTTTCAATCTCTGGTCTCTTGTCAAACAGACACCTCAATAGACTGTCTTGTTGTGATGTCGATGTCCACGGAGTACAGGTCACACTCTGGTCGCTCATCGGATGGACTCCTCAACAGACTGCTTTGTTGTCGTCCGTCATGAGACGGACTCCTTAATAGGCTGGCTTGTCTTACAAGGAACAAATCACTCTCTGGTCTGTCATCAGGCCGACTCCTCAATAGACTGCCTTGTTGTGGAGTCAATGTTTTTCAGGTTACAGGTCACTATTGTCTGTCATGAGACGGACACCTCAATAGACCGCCTTGTCTTACAGGATACAGGTCACAGATGAGCTTGTCAATAGACTGCCCTGTTGTGCTGTCCATGTCGTCCATGTCGTAGAGTACAGGTCACTCTCCGGCCTGACATCAGATGTGACTCAGTAGACTGCATTGTTGTAGTGCGGATGTCCTACAGATACAGGTCACTATCGTCTGCCATCAGACAAGCTCCTCAATAGAGTACCTTTGTTGTGGTGTCGATGTCTTACAGAGTACAGTTCACTCTCTGTTCTGTCATCAGATAAGTTCCTCAAAAGACTACCTTGATGTGGTGCCGATATCTTACAGGGTAAAGACCACTATTGGGTCTGTCATCAGACGGACTCCTCAGTAGATTACTTTGTTGTAGTGTCAATGTCTTCCACGTTGCAGGTCACCCTCTGTTCTGTCATCAGACTGATTCCCCAATAGATTACTTTGTTGTGGTGTCGATTTCTTACAGGGTACAGTTCACTCTCTGTTCTGTCATCAGACGGATTCCTCAAAAAATTATTTTGTTGTGTTGTCGATGTCTTACACGTTACAGGTCACTCTCTGGTCTCTCTTCAGACTGTTTCCCCAATAGACTACTTTGTTGTGGTGTCGATGTCTTACAGAGTACAGGTAACAATTTGGTCTGTCATCAGCCGGACTTCTCAAAAGACTGCTTTGTTGTGGTGTCGATATGTTACAGGTTAAAAGCCACTATTGGGTCTGTCATTAGACGGACTCCCCATTATATTACTTTGTTGTGGTGTCGATGTCTTACACGTTACAGGTCAATCTCTGGTCTGTCATCAGACTGATTCCGCAATAGATTACTTTGTTGTGGTGTCGATGTCCTACAGAGTAAAGGTCACTATTTGGTCTGTCATCAGAATGACTCCTCAATAGACTACTTTGTTGTGGTGTCGATGCCTTACATGTTACACGTCACTCTCTGGTCTCTCATCAGACTGATTCCCCCAATAGATTACTTTGTTGTGGTGTTGATGTCCTGCAGAGTAAAGGTCACTATTGGGTCTGTCATCAGACGGACTCCTCAATAGACTATTTTCTTGTGGCGTCGATGTTTTAAAGGGTGCAGTTTACTCTCTGTTCTGTCATCAGAAGGACTTCTCAGAAGATTATTCTGATGTGGTGTCGAAGTCTTGCAGGGTAAAGGACAATATTTGGTCTGTCCTCAGAAGGACTCCTCCATAGACTACTTTGTTGTGGTGTCGATGTCTTACACGTTACAGGTCACTCTCTGTTCTCTCATCAGACCTATTCCCCAATAGATTACTTTGTTGTGGTGTCGATGTCTTACACGTTACAGGTCACTCCCTGGTCTCTCATCAGACTGATTCCCCAATGGACTACTTTGTTGTGGTGTCAATGTCTTACACGTTACAGGTCACTCCCTGGTCTCTCATCAGACTGATTCCGCAATAGATTACTTTGTTGTGGTGTCGATGTCTCACAGAGTAAAGGTCACTGTTGGATCTGTCATCAGACGGACTCTTCAATAGACTACTTTGTTGTGTTGTCGATGTCTTACACGTTACAGGTCACTCTCTGGTCTCTCATCAGACGGACTACTCAAAAGATTTCTTTGTTGTGGTGTCGATCTCTTACAGGGTACAGGTCACTCTCTGGTCTGTCATCAGACGGACTCCTCAATAGACTACTTTGTTGTGGTGTCAATGTCTTACACGTTACAGGTCACTCCCTGGTCTCTCATCAGACTGATTCCCTAATAGATTACTTTCTTCTGGTGTTGATGTATTACAGTTTACAGGTCACTCTCTCGTCTCTCATCAGACGGACTCCTCAATAGACTACTTTGTTGTGGTGTCGATGTCTTACAGGGTAAAGGTCACAATTTGGTCTGTCATCAGACGGGCTCCTCTATAGATTACTTTGTTGTGGTGTCGATGTCTTACAGTGTACACGTCACTTTTTGGTCTCTCATCAGACTGATTCCCCAATAGATTACTTTGTGGTGGTGTCGAAAGAATGAGGGTCACTATTGGGTCCGTCATCAGACGGACTCCTCATGAGACTACTTTGTTGTGGTGTCGATGTCTTACACGTTACAGGTCACTATCTGTTCTGTCATCAGACTGATTCCCCAATAGATTACTTTTATGTCGTGTCGAAGTCTTACAGTGTACAGGCCACTATTGGGTCTGTCATCAGACGGACTCCTCAATAGACTACTTTGTTGTGGTGTCGATGTCTTACACGTTACAGGTCACTCTTTGGTCTCTCATCAGGCTGATTCCTCAATAGACTACTTTGTTGTGGTGTCGATGTCTTACAATGTACAGGTCAAAATTTGGTCTGTCAACAGACGGACTCCTCCAAAGATTACTTTGTTGTGATGTCGATGTCTTACAGGGTAATGGCCACTATTGGGTCTGTCATTATACGGACTCCTTAGTAGACTACTTTGTTGTGGTGTTGATGTCTTACAGGGTACAGGTCACTGTTGGGTCTGTCATCAGACGGACTTCTCTATAGATTAGTTTATTGTGGTGTCGATGTCTTAAAAGATACAGGTCACTCTCTGGTCTCTCATCAGACTGATTCCCCAATAGATTACTTTGTTGTGGTGTCGATGTCTTACAGGGTAAAGGTCACTATTGGGTCTGTCATCAGACGGACTCCTCTAAAGATTATCTTGTTGTGGTGTCGATGTCTTACAAGGTACAGGTCACTCTCTGGTCTGTCATCAGACGGACTCCTCAGTAGACTACTTTGTTGTGGTGTCGATGTCTTACTGTTGGTAAAGGCCACTAATGGTCTGTCATCTGGCGGACTCCTCAATAGACTACTTTGTTGTGGTGTCGATATCTTACACGTTACAGGTCACTCTCTGGTATCTCATCAGACCTATTCCCCAATAGACTACTTTATTGTGGTGTCGATGTATTACAGGGTAATAGCCACTATTGGGTCTGTCATCTGACGGACTCCTCAATAGACTACTTTGTTGTGGTGTCGATGTCTTACACGTTACAGGGTAAAGGCCACTATTGGGTCTGTCATCAGACAGACTCCTCTATAGAGTACTTTGTTGTGGTGTCGATGTCTTACAGGGTAAAGGTCACTACTGGGTCTGTCATCAGACGGATTCCGCAATAGACTATTTTGTTGTGGTGTCGATGTTTTACAGGGTACAGGTCACTATTGGGTCTGTCATCAGACGGATTCCTCAATAGACTACTTTGTTGTGGTGTCGATGTCTTACACGTTACAGGTCACTCTCTGGTCTCTCATCAGACTGATTCCCCAACAGACTACTTTGATGTGGTGTCGATATCTTACAGGTTAAAAGTCACTATTTGGTCTGTCATCAGACGGACTCCTCAATAGACTACTTTGTTGTGGTGTCGATGTCTTACACGTTACAGGGTAAAGGCCACTATTGGGTCTATCATCAGACAGACTCCTCTATAGATTACTTTGTTGTGATGTCGATGTCTTACAGGGTAAAGGTCACTATTGGGTCTGTCATCAGACGGATTCCTCAATAGACTATTTTGTTGTCGTGTCGATGTTTTACAGGGTACACGTCACAATTGGGTCTGTCATCAGACGGATTCCTCAATAGACTACTTTGTTGTGGTGTCGATATCTTACAGGTTACAGGTCAGTCTCTGGTTTTTTATCAGACTGATTCCCCAATAGATTACTTTGTTGTGGTGTCGATGTCTTACAGGGTAAAGGTCACTATTTGGTCTGTCATCAGACGGACTCCTCAATAGACTACTTTGTTGTGGTGTCGATATCGTAGGCCTACAGTTTAAAAGTCACTATTGGGTCTGTCATCAGACGGACTCCTCAATAGACTACTTTGTTGTGGTGTCGATGTCTTACACGTTACAGGTCAGTCTCTGGTCTTTCATCAGACTGATTCCCCAATAGATTACTTTGTTTTTGTGGTGTTGATGTCTTACAGTGTACAGGTCAATATTTGGTCTGTCATCAGACGGACTCCTCAATAGACTACTTTGTTGTGGTGTCGATGTCTTACACGTTACAGGTCAGTCTCTGGTCTTTCATCAGACTGATTCCCCAATAGATTACTTTGTTTTTGTGGTGTCGATGTCTTACAGTGTACAGGTCAATATTTGGTCTGTCATCAGACGGACTCCTCAATAGACTACTTTGTTGTGGTGTCGATGTCTTACACGTTACAGGTCAGTCTCTGGTCTTTCATCAGACTGATTTCCCAATAGATTACTTTGTTTTTGTGGTGTCGATGTCTTACAGTGTACAGGTCAATATTTGGTCTGTCATCAGACGGACTCCTCAATAGACTACTTTGTTGTGGTGTCGATATCTTACACGTTACAGGTCACTATTTGGTCTGTCATCAGACGGATTCCTCAGTAGACTATTTTGTTGTGGTGTCGATGTTTTACAGGGTACAGGTCACTATTTGGTCTCTCATCAGACGGACTCCTCAATAGACTACTTTGTTGTGGTGTCGATATCTTACAGGGTAAAGCTCACTATTGGGTCTGTCATCAGACGGAATCCTCTATAGATTACTTTGTTGTGGTGTCGATGTCTTACAGAGTACAGGTCACTCTCTGGTCTGTCATCAGACGGACTCCTCAATAGACTACTTTGTTGTGGTGTCGATGTCTTTCACGTTACAGGTCACTCTCTGGTCTCTCATCAAACTGATTCCCCAATAGATTACTTTGTTGTGGTGTCGATGTCTTACAGGGTAAAGGTCACTATTTGGTCTGTCATTAGACGGACTCCTTAATAGACTACGTTGCTGTGGTGTCGATGTCTTACACGTTACAGGTCAATCTCTGTCCTGTCATCTGATTCCCCAATAGATTACTTTGTTGTGGTGTCCATATCTTACAGGTTAAAATTCCCTATTGGGTCTGTCATCAGACGGACTGCTCAATAGACTACTTTGTTGTGGTGTCGATGTCCTACAGAGTAAAGGTCACTATTGGGTCTGTCATCAGACGGACTCCTCTATAGATTACTTTGTTGTGGTGTCGATGTCTTACAGTGTACAGGTCACTATTTGGTCTCTCATCAGACTGATTCCCCAATAGACTACTTTGTTGTGGTGTCGATGTCCTACAGAGTATAGGTCACTATTGGGTCTGTTATCAGACGGACTCCTCAGTAGACTACTTTGTTGTGGTGTCGATGTCCTACAGAGTAAAGGTCACTCTCTGTTCTGTCATCAGACTGATTCCCCAATAGATTACTTTGTTGTGGTGTCGATGTCTTACAGGGTACAGGTCACTATACCCACTTTAAATTCGCTATAAATGCTATTGCCAAAAGGCAACTTTTATCACACCGTGCATGTATTTTCTTTTGGGAAAAAAGTCAAGAATTTCAGTGGACTTTTTGTAAATAATGTTGTCCAGTCAGCATTTTTTTTTTTTTTTTTGCAATTGTGTACAAATAATTAAAATTTAGGTGTACAAGTGAGCAAGCGCCAGGTATCAACTGCACAGATTAGGATCGTCCGGAAAACATTGACTGCCGACTTGTTTTTCTACCAATGAATTGGTTGGCTATTTCTTCCAGATCCAGCTCATAAGTATTGTCTCGGCGGACATGTTATACAACTGTGTCAATATTACAAACAATGTTACCCACCCTACGTAAATAGTCTATCATATATTGTGTATCGTTTATTAATTTCTTTTTCTAAATAATTCCTCGACTATAGCCCCCCTCCCCCCATGCCCCCCGTTGTCTACCGCCATGATATATGCTAGTTTTCTCAGACGTAATATCAAATGATTTCTGTCGCCATCTCAAGCTGCTAGAAGCATTTATCCAAACGTGTTATTTTTTGATAGCCTATTGATAAAAAGTGGAAACAAAGCATTTACAAGCACATAAAAATACAGAAACATTTTAATGACATGTATAGGGTGGGGTTGGGGTTGGGGGGTTGGGGGTATTTCTACAAAACCTGCAGACACACTCCTTCAGCGTTACAACAAGTACGTGTCATTTACAGTACTAAAAGGCTTCTTTCATTCCATTGGCCACTTTTATTTCTGCGCGTGCACCTTAGAGTACAAATTGATTGTCTACCCTAGCTTTGTATTACTTGTGTCATCTCTTTCTCACGTTTTTAATGTCTCATATATTACAAAGGAGTCAGACAAATGAACCAAAACTTGCATTTGTTTTATTTGCTATCTTGAGTTTTATTTTGCACCAATATCTTAGCGGTACTTAGAAACGAAGATTCAAAATCAAAAGAGGTCAAGGACAGACTTGTGGATCATTGGCGGCGTCCACTACTGTGGTATACAGGCACATGGCCATCCACCTCTGCAGTTTCCCTTGGTGTCCAGGACAGATGCCTTGCGGGAGTGCGTTAAAGTTCTTCACAAAGCACATGTCCCTGAAATTCTGGCTCGAGATGAAATTTGGATAGTTACAGACCAGGGAAAAAATTGACGACTGGTGATCTCTGACGTAGTCACACAGGCTCCCACACGGCGTTGTTCTACCTGCAATGAAAAGGCATATGACTCAGAGTCGTAAAAGGAGGCCGTAACAGAGGTGTAACAGGACCTATTTTATAATATCTAGGTGAAACCAGTTGATTTACCCGTCGTGTAATATTCAAAGACGGTATCAAAAATTATGTTGAACAGTAACCCATTGTCTCCACCCAAACAGCATTTATCTCACTCAATAGGCCCTACATTTAGCAATAGCTTAATGTATATTTAGCCACAGCTAAATCAACTAACCAGTCAGAGGAAATTCGTATGTCATTAGCCACATCTGGGCTTAGATTTACTTCCATGTTTTCAAAACTGAGTACGCATCCAAGCGTACAACAATGGTGTTGTTGTAAACATTCACTGGTTTAAAATATCCTGTCCGGATCCTACGACCTGAACGCGCATTTATAAGGTATTTGAATTGGGCCGCTGAGGAAGCTGACTAGCTGGCAGTGCCCCTCCTCAGTGACGGTACATTCTATCGTACATTGCAATGAACGTTCGCGGCAAATCCGCAGATAATGAGCTAGTGTTAGTTGTAAACGGTAGTAAGCCTATCAATAGTTCAAGCGGTGGAAGAAATATCCTTCCAATAAGTTTTTGAATGAAAGTGTCTTGAGTACACCCTGGCTAGCTTCCTGACGTATTCTGGTATTTATAGGTACTTTATGCCAGACACTAAATACCTCAGTCTCACGATCAGTAAGACGCTAATGACATCCGATTCACCATTAGTCAGTCACTGAAGACCTAAGCCTCATGATCAGTAAGACGCTAATGACATCCGGACTCATGACTATTCAGAAACTAAACACCTCGGTTTCACGATCAGTAAGACGCTTATGACACCGGACTCACCATCAGCCAGATACTCAACACCTCAGTCTCACGATCAGTAAGACGCTAATGACACCGGACTCACCATCAGCCAGATACTCAACACCTCAGTCTCACGATCAGTAAGACGCTAATGATACCGGAATCACCATCAGCCAGATACTCAACACCTCAGTCTCACGATCAGTAAGACGCTAATGACACCGGACTCACCATCAGCCAGATACTCAACACCTCAGTCTCACGATCAGTAAGACGCTAATGATACCGGACTCACCGTCAGCCAGATACTCAACACCTCAGTCTAACGATCAGTAAGACGCTAATGACACCGGACTCACCATCAGCCAGATACTCAACACCTCGACTTCACGATCAGTAAGACGCTAATGACACCGGACTCACCATCAGCCAGATACTAAACACCTCAGTCTCACGATCACTAAGACCCTAATGACACCGGACTCACCATCAGCCAGATTCTCAACACCTCAGTCTCACGATCAGTAAGACGCTAATGACACCGGACTCACCATCAGCCAGATACTCAACACATCAGTCTCACGATCAGTAAGACGCTAATGACACCGGACTCACCATCAGCCAGATACTAAACACCTCGACTTCACGATCAGTAAGACGCTAATGACACCGGACTCACCATCAGCCAGATACTCAACACATCAGTCTCACGATCAGTAAGACGCTAATGATACCGGACTCACCATCAGCCAGATACTCAACACCTCAGTCTCACGATCAGTAAGACGCTAATGATACCGGACTCACCATCAGCCAGATACTCAACACCTCAGTCTAACGATCAGTAAGACGCTAATGACACCGGACTCACCATCAGCCAGATACTCAACACCTCGACTTCACGATCAGTAAGACGCTAATGACACCGGACTCACCATCAGCCAGATACTAAACACCTCAGTCTCACGATCAGTAAGACGCTGACACCAGACTCACCATCAGCCAGATACTCAACACATCAGTCTCACGATCAGTAAGACGCTAATGACACCGGACTCACCATCAGCCAGATACTAAACATCTCGACTTCACGATCAGTAAGACGCTAATGATACCGGACTCACCATCAGCCAGATACTCAACACCTCAGTCTCACGATCAGTAAGACGCTAATGACACCGGACTCACCATCAGCCAGATACTAAACACCTCAGTCTCACGATCAGTAAGACGCTAATGACACTGGACTCACCATCAGCCAGATACTCAACACCTCAGTCTCACGATCAGTAAGACGCTAATGATACCGGAATCACCATCAGCCAGATACTCAACACCTCAGTCTAACGATCAGTAAGACGCTAATGACACCGGACTCACCATCAGCCAGATACTCAACACCTCGGTTTCACGATCAGTAAGACGCTTATGACACCGGACTCACCATCAGCCAGATACTCAACACCTCAGTCTCACGATCAGTAAGACGCTAATGACACCGGACTCACCATCAGCCAGATACTAAACACCTCAGTCTCACGATCAGTAAGACGCTAATGACACTGGACTCACCATCAGCCAGATACTCAACACCTCAGTCTCACGATCAGTAAGACGCTAATGATACCGGAATCACCATCAGCCAGATACTCAACACCTCAGTCTAACGATCAGTAAGACGCTAATGACACCGGACTCACCATCAGCCAGATACTCAACACCTCGGTTTCACGATCAGTAAGACGCTTATGACACCGGACTCACCATCAGCCAGATACTCAACACCTCAGTCTCACGATCAGTAAGACGCTTATGACACCGGAATCACCATCAGCCAGATACTCAACACCTCGACTTCACGATCAGTAAGACGCTTATGACACCGGACTCACCATCAGCCAGATACTAAACACCTCGACTTCACCATCAGTAAGACGCTAATGACACCGGACTCACCATCAGCCAGATACTAAACACCTCTGTTTCACGAGCAGTAAGACACTAATGACATCCGACTCACTATCCGACAGAGACTAAACACCTCGGTCTCACGATTAATAAGACGCAAAGGATATCCGGCTTACCACCAGCCAGACAATCTCGGTCTCACAAGCAGTAAGACGCTAATGACCCCAGACTCACCATTAGTTAAAGGAATCTGTATATCGCTCCATGTGTTGGTAGATTTGATGACGTCACAGAGCTGGCATGTGTCAGCAGGGTTTATGGTTTCGTCGGGCCAGCAGGTGGTACTCGGGGGTATGGTACAACCGCCATGTCCTGCAGAAATATGTAATAAAGACAGCCTTATTCCACCCAGGCTTCTGTTTTTCTTTTCAACAGTAATCCAGTGCGACAAGACCAGAACTAATCAATGCAAAAGACTTGAAGCCTCGTGAAATTCTGAAAATAAGGAAGGTATTTTCCGTTATAATTCTAAGGTTGTATATTGTGTAGTGCGTTGTGTTGATTTGATTGTTACACCCTGAATATGGACGCCCAGGCTTGGTTTATTCAGCCGCTGTTTGATTTGGGCGGTTTACGGGTAATGGCTTTCGCTGTGTTGAGAATGTTTTTGAAGCGGGCGATCTTTCTGGATGCTTACTGTCAATGTATATACATTTTCTCTGTCCTGTAAATAGGTTATCATTTCTAGACTCAACTATGAATTGTTGCGAACATGTTTATTGTTTATAACCATTGAGACTGGGAAATTCTAGTATGTTTATTTGTTTATTTATTTGATTGGTTTTACGCCGTACTCAAGAATATTTCACTTTTACGACGGTGTGTGGAGGGAGGAAACCGGGCAGAGCCCGGGAGAAACCCACGACCATCCGCAGATTTCTGCAAGACCTTCCCGACGGAGCGGAAGAGGAAAATAGCCAGTCGCCTATATTCAGCTTTCTGTAAAATCAGTCATTCTAGCTACCAACATTGCCTTTGGTCAGTGACACGTAACAACTCAAGCTCTTCACATTGACGACTGGCCCCGATATCAAAGTTAGTAGAGCTTCCGCTTCGGGAGGCAGTAGATCCAGGGTCAATCCTGGATCGAGTCACACCTAAGACCTTGAAAGAGGAAGTTGTAACTTCCTGGCTTGGCGTTCAAATACATGTAGTGCACCGACTGCATCGCCCGTATCAGTAGAATGGTTAGAGCGGGGCACCTTACTAGCCTTCTGTAAGGCGTCTCAGTAAAGCAGCACTAGATAAAAGAGCGATGGAAATCCGTCCTGCAACAAAGAGGAACATTACATGCACTCTAAGGACTCCTTCGTCGTCAAATGACTGAAAAATTGTTAAGTACGACGTTAAACCTCAAGCACCCACTCACTCACTCTTCACATTGACATGTTGAACGTCCATATTATAACAAAGAAAATGCGATTAGAATACTTTTTTCTAATTCATGATGTTAAACTCCATAAGCTTACTTTCAACACCAACTACCCATTATTTAGGGTGACGTCATAATTATTCCAAACCAAGTTGTATGCTGGAGAGTGGAACTGGAGTGTAACATGTTTTACCGTGGCTGCACCAACAAGGGGTTATAACAAACTGCACGCAGTAACAGCCTACACCACTGTCTCTGCGAAGACTACATGGCTTTAATTTGCTAACATCCATTTCTAAATCCATAGAGCCGTGAGATAAAACACAATTCATTTATTAAGGTTATATTATATTAAAACGTGTAATCAACTTCAAATATGGCAGTGTCATCAACGGGGTTTACAGTTAAGTCGACAGGAGTTTAGGTAACTGGTGTCACCCTCCGTCAAAACACACTGAACTCCGTTCAATATCCAGGTTTATAGGCTTTAACATTATGTATTTTAAAAAGTGATCAAACTTTATTTTCCTTGCAAGAATATACTTTCAACGTATCCATATGTAGAGCTTGTGTTGTTTTGTGTCACTGACTAAAGGCAATTTTGGTAGCGAGTATGACTGATTTTACAGACAGCTGAATATAGGCGAGTCGCTAAAAGAAACAGGCGATAGATTGCTCAAATACATGTTGTTTGGGTCGAAAACGTGATGCACACACGCCATCAGTTTCACAGGTTTATTCAACTTTCGAGGAAATCACAGTGGCATGTAGTGACTGATTGAAACTAAATAACACATTATGCAACGAAATATTCATTCAAAGAAAATACCACAAAGAGGAATTTAGCTAAACCGCATTTGAACATCCACTTTACCCATGTATTTGGTCAACGGGTGACGGGTGCTACATTCAGATTGTGTTTTATTGATTCAGGTTTCACTAATTTGCATAGTGTGACGGGTGCTACAGACAAAAATCATTGATGACGCGTCACTCTGATGTCTTCACTGATCCATGTGAATTGTTATAAGACTGACCCTTCCTTTCGCGCTTGAAGATTAGCTGAGTTTATGTACTGTTTATGCATTAATACAGGCTTAGAGATATAGGTATAAGCCCTGTCAAATCAAAAGCATCAGCGTGGCTGGTGCTACAGGTCTTGTGACAGGTGCTACGGGTTTTGTGACGGGTGCTAAATGTCTTGTGATGGGTGCTACATGTTTTGTGACGGGTAATACATGTCTGTGACGGGTGCTACATATCTTGTGACGGGCACTACAGGTATTGTGACGGGTACTACATGTCTTGTGACGGGTGCTACACGTCTTGCGACGAGTGCTACATGTTTTGTTATGGGTGCTACATGTTTTGTGATGGGTGCTACATGTTTTGTGATGCGCGCTACATGTCTTGTGAGGGGTGTTACATGTCTTGTGACGGATGCTACAAGTCTTGTTATGGGTGTTACATGTCTTGTGACGAATGCTATAGGTCTTGTTATGGGTGTTACATGTCTTGTGACGAATGCTATAGGTCTTGTGATGGCTGCTACAGGTCTTGTGATGGGTGCTACATGTCTTGTGATGGGTGCTACATGTTTTGTGATGCGCGCTACAAGCCTTGTTATGGGTGTTACATGTCTTGTGACGGGTACTATAGGTCTTGTGATGGGTGCTACATGTCTTGTGATGGGTGCTACATGCTTTGTGACGGGTGCCACATGTTTTGTGATGTGTGGTACATGTCTTGTGACGGGTGCTACAGCTCTTGTGACGTGTGCTACATGTTTGAAACTGTCCCATCTAAAATTTCTTTGAAAAGCAAAAGTAGACAAGCAGACAGCACATTTATAGATGCAATTAACCTGTTTTAATGAATCCAATTTACTTCAATTAATAACTCATCTAATAACTTTCAATCTGGGTGATCATGTTGGTTGCCTAAACACTCAAACTAAGTCAAACAGAGAAATTGAGTGGGCATGTAGAGCAACATGCCTTTCCACAGTCTGTTGTCCCTTCTTGCAGTGGTTCTTTGGCTCTCGCTAGTTTTCCCAGAAAGTGAATACAGGTTATTGCATTCTTCTATGCTCTCAGATTTGCTTATGTGAAGTAATCAGGTCTTTCCTATACCAGTATTTTCAAACCGTCCAAAGATTGATTGTTTCCTTTAATGACAATACCAAGGCCTAAATGAGTTACAGGTTAACACTTAAAACTAGCAACGCCAACGGGACATCACTCGCAGCCTCATCACAACCTCTCTTCCTGTCCTCGTTTCACTATCTTTCGGATTTTTTGCAAATATTTGGGTAAAATAACGTTTTATTATAAGGTTTAACCTATATTCCTCCCTGTTTATGAATCATTAAATTTTCCGTCATGTGTTCAATTATACAATGACATAAATATTTATTTATTTATTTGATTGGTGTTTTACGCCGTACTCAAGAATATTTCACTTATACGAGGGCGGCCAGCATTATGGTGGGTGGAAACCGGGCAAAGCCAGGGGGAAACACACGACCATCCGCTGCTTGCTGGGAGACCTTCCCACTTAAGGCCGAAGAGGAAGCCAGCATGAGCTGGAATTGAACTCACAGCGACCGCGTTGGTGAGACTCCTGGGTCATTTCGCTGCGCTAGCGCGCTAAGCAACTGAGCCACGGAGGCCCCAAATGACATAAATAAAATATTTTTAAAAATTATAAAAAAAATAAAAAGAATGAAATATTATTGGTTGATGTGGCAATTTTAATGATGTAAAACTACCATCACTACATGTTAGATTTCACAACCAGTAGTATATATGGGCGGGAATGGGGATACGTTTGTCCCCTGGTAAATGTTAACATGTATCACAGTTGATTTAAACTGTCTATATGAGTTTGATCAGATATTTGAATAAAAAAATTATATACCAAGGCCACGAGGGCTCTATACATGTGTATTTATTTATTTTTTTGATTGGTGTTTTAGGCCGTACTAACAAATATTTCACTTATACGACGGCGGCCAGCATTATGGTGGGAGGAAACCGGGCAAAGCCCGGGGGAAACCCACGACCATCAGCGGGTTGCTGGCTGACCTATACATGTGTAAATGATCAGGCATAAAGTGGCATGTGACAATAAACGCCCAGTACTGCCTGCTAGGGCTTAATTTCCATCATGTTGACACCAAGCATGCACCTGTACACCAAAAATAGCAGCCTGGCAGTGAAAAAGACTTTTCATCCCAAAATACATAGAATTACCTTCGTTCTGAAAGTAGGGTACTGATTCCAAGCATCGGCATCAGACCGAATGCCACAGAAAATTACACATAAGCCATGGTTTTAACGTTAAATTGTGCCGTTTCTGTAGAAACTTCTGCTCATAAACTCAAGGCGTTCTGCAATTTGCGTTTATCGCAAGACAGAAGGGGAATTTCTACCTACATCAACTTTCGATGACTTACCGCTAAGAGTGAATGTATTGGTATTACTGTCACACTGCTGACAAGAGTTCCCGGGGTCAGCCTGTCCATCTGTGTAACACTCGCCTCCAATGAAACAAGAGCCCTCTGGAAATGACACAAAACATAAACCACCCATGGTAAAGCTACATTTGTCAATGACACAAAAACACTAACCATACATAGTAAAGCTACATTTGTCAATGACCATCCATAGTAAAGCTACATTTGTCAATGACCATCCATAGTAAAGCTACATTTGTCAATGACACAAAAACACAAGCCATACATAGTAAAACTACATTTATCAATGACCATCCATAGTAAAGCTACATTTGTCAATGGCCACCCATAGTAAAGCTACATTTGTCAATGACACAAAAACACAAGCCATAGTAAAGCTACATTTGTCAATGGCCACCCATAGTAAAGCTACATTTGTCAATGACACAAAAACACTAACCATCCACAGTAAAGCTACATTTGTCAATGGCCATCCATAGTAAAGCTACATTTGTCAATGGCCACCCATAGTAAAGCTACATTTGTCAATGACACAAAAACACAAGCCATAGTAAAGCTACATTTGTCAATGACACAAACACACTAGCCATGCATAGTAAAGCTACATTTACCACTGACCATCCATAGCAAAGCTACATTTGTCAATGGCCACCCATAGTAAAGCTACATTTGTCAATGACACAAAAACACTAACCATCCACAGTAAAGCTATACTTGTCAATGGCCATCCATAGTAAAGCTACATTTGTCAATGACCATCCATAGTAAAGCTACATTTATCAATGTCCATCCATAGTAAAGCTACATATGGCAATGAAATCAAACCACAAACCATCCATAGTAAAGCTACATTTACCAATGACCATCCATAGTAAAGCTACATTTGTCAATGACTATCCATAGTAAAGCTACATTTACCAATGACCATCCATAGTAAAGCTACATTTGGCAATGACCATCCATAGTAAAGCTACATTTATCAATGTCCATCCATAGTAAAGCTACATTTGGCAATGAAATCAAAACCACAAACCATCCATAGTAAACCTACATTTATCAATGTCCATCCATAGTAAACCTACATTTGGCAATGAAATCAAAACCACAAACCATCCATAGTAAAGCTACATTTATCAATGTCCATCCATGGTAAACCTACATTTGTCAATGAAATCAAAACCACAAACCATCCATAATAAACCTACATTTATCAATGTCCATCCATAGTAAAGCTACATTTGTCAATGAAATCAAAACCACAAACCATCCATAGTAAACCTACATTTGGCAATGAAATCAAAACCACAAACCATCCATAGTAAAGCTACATTTGTCAATGGCCATCCATGGTAAACCTACATTTGTCAATGAAATCAAAACCACAAACCATCCATAGTAAAGCTACATTTGTCAATGGCCATCCATTGTAAAGCTACATTTGTCAATGAAATCAAAACCACAAACCATCCATAATAAAGCTACATTTATCAAAGGCCATCCATAGTAAAGCTACATTTGTCAATGACACAAACCATCCATAGTAAAGCTACATTTATCAATGACCATCCATAGTAAACCTACATTTGTCAATGACACAAACTATCCATAATAAAGCTACATTTATCAATGGCCATCCACAGTAAAGCTACATTTGTCAATGAAATCAAAACCACAAACCATCCATAGTAAAGCTACATTTGTCAATGGCCATCCATAATAAAGCTACATTTGTCAATGAAATCAAAACCACAAACCATCCATAATAAAGCTACATTTATCAAAGGCTATCCATAGTAAAGCTACATTTGTCAATGACACAAACCATCCATAGTAAAGCTACATTTATCAATGTCCATCCATAGTAAACCTACATTTGGCAATGAAATCAAAACCACAAACCATCCATAGTAAAGCTACATTTATCAATGTCCATCCATGGTAAACCTACATTTGTCAATGAAATCAAAACCACAAACCATCCATAGTAAAGCTACATTTGTCAATGGCCATCCATTGTAAAGCTACATTTGTCAATGAAATCAAAACCACAAACCATCCATAATAAAGCTACATTTATCAAAGGCCATCCATAGTAAAGCTACATTTGTCAATGACACAAACCATCCATAGTAAAGCTACATTTATCAATGACCATCCATAGTAAACCTACATTTGTCAATGACACAAACTATCCATAATAAAGCTACATTTATCAATGGCCATCCACAGTAAAGCTACATTTGTCAATGAAATCAAAACCACAAACCATCCATAGTAAAGCTACATTTGTCAATGGCCATCCATAATAAAGCTACATTTGTCAATGAAATCAAAACCACAAACCATCCATAATAAAGCTACATTTATCAAAGGCTATCCATAGTAAAGCTACATTTGTCAATGACACAAACCATCCATAGTAAAGCTACATTTATCAATGACCATCCATAGTAAACCTACATTTGTCAATGAAATCAAAAACACAAACCATCCACAGTAAAGCTACATTTATCAATGTCCATCCATAGTAAAGCTACATATGGCAATGAAATCAAAACCACAAACCATCCATAGTAAAGCTACATTTACCAATGACCATCCATAGTAAAGCTACATTTGTCAATGACTATCCATAGTAAAGCTACATTTACCAATGACCATCCATAGTAAAGCTACATTTGGCAATGACCATCCATAGTAAAGCTACATTTATCAATGTCCATCCATAGTAAAGCTACATTTGGCAATGAAATCAAAACCACAAACAATCCATAGTAAACCTACATTTATCAATGTCCATCCATAGAAAACCTACATTTGGCAATGAAATCAAAACCACAAACCATCCATAGTAAAGCTACATTTATCAATGTCCATCCATAGTAAACCTACATTTGGCAATGAAATCAAAACCACAAACCATCCATAATAAACCTACATTTATCAATGTCCATCCATGGTAAACCTACAATTGTCAATGAAATCAAAACCACAAACCATCCATAGTAAACCTACATTTGTCAATGGCCATCCATTGTAAAGCTACATTTGTCAATGAAATCAAAACCACAAACCATCCATAATAAAGCTACATTTATCAAAGGCCATCCATAGTAAAGCTACATTTGTCAATGACACAAACCATCCATAGTAAAGCTACATTTATCAATGACAATCCATAGTAAACCTACATTTGTCAATGACACAAACTATCCATAATAAAGCTACATTTATCAATGGCCATCCACAGTAAAGCTACATTTGTCAATGAAATCAAAACCACAAACCATCCATAGTAAAGCTACATTTGTCAATGGCCATCCATAATAAAGCTACATTTGTCAATGAAATCAAAACCACAAACCATCCATAATAAAGCTACATTTATCAAAGGCTATCCATAGTAAAGCTACATTTGTCAATGACACAAACCATCCATAGTAAAGCTACATTTACCAAAGGCCATCCATAGTAAAGCTACATTTACCAATGGCCATCCATAGTAAAGCTACATTTGTCAATGAAATCAAAAACACAAACCATCCACAGTAAAGCTACATTTATCAATGAGACAAAAACACAAACCATCCAAAGTAAAACTACATTTATCAGTTAGACAAAAACACAAACCATCCAAAGTAAAGCTACATTTATCAGTTAGACAAAAACACAGTCCATCCAGAGCAAAGTTGCATTAACCAATGAGACAAAAACACAAACCATCAATAGTAAAGCAACATTTACCAATGGGACAAAAACACAAACTAACCATAATAAAGCTACATTTATCAATAACACAAAAACACAAACTGTCAATAGTAAAGCTACATTTATCTATGACACAAAAACACAAACCATCCATAGGAAAGTTACATATAAAGGAGACAAAAACACAAACTATCCATAGTTAAGTCACATATAAAGGAAACCAAAGCACAAACTATCCATAGTTAAGTCACATATAAAGGAGACCAAAGCACAAGCTATCCATAGTAAATTAACATATAAAGAAGACAAAAATACAAAATATGCATAGTAAAGCTACACATAACAAGGAGACAAAAAGACAAACCATCAATAGTAAACCTACATTTATCTATCACACAAAAACACAAACCATCCATAGGAAAGCTACTTATAAAGGAGACAAAAACACAAACCAATCATGCCAAATACAACATGTACATTTTTCAAGAAGACAAAACACAAACCATTTATGGTAAAATTACATAAAAACAGCAATCATCTGTGGTACTGCCACACAGAACAAGGAGATTCATGCAGGTGTAGGTCTTCCTACAAACTCTCACTAGATGTATGTACATGTATATCTCATATTACTTACATGATTAACACATCTCTTAGTTTACTACGCAAAATTTTAGCAAATAAAACTCACTCTGTAGAAAACCCTTGTAGACATTAGGCGCTGAGGGTTGTCCATCAGTCGTTTTAGGGATCTGCTCACCAAACTTGTCGATGATACGTGACTTTGGAACTCTAGCTTAATGCAGTTTATCAAAAACTCGCACTTGAATGTGCCATTAAAAATTTTAATTTTTTTAAAACAATTAGTCAGTTCAATAATTTTAAAATATACAACGGTAGCTGAATATAAAGAAAGCATAACAAATAATGTAAAATTTGAAGTGCAAACATTACCTGTGGTGGTCAGACTGGTTGTTGTGTGTGTGACGTCACATATACGACAACTGTCTTCATGGCTGATCTCAGCATCCTCATAGCATCTTCCACCCTCATTACAGACATTCCCTGCAAATTGAAATCAGAAGAAACATCCGGTATACATATTCTATAACATTCAATTACCGAAGACCTGTTTTTCTGACGTAACGAAAACCTGTAACAAAACTAAATACGAAAAGAATGATATGGAAACACTTAGAAACATGTGATCCATTTTAGCATATGTTAGCTGATTATTTTCAAAAATGAAACAATATAAAAAGATCCAACATTATTGTTGTGTCTTGTTTATTTTACTAAGTTGTACGCACCCTCGTATAGGTGAAATACTCTTGAGTACAACATAAAACGCCAATCAAATAAACTATGTTGTACATTTAAGTCTGAGATAGCATTATATGTCATTATAACACTGTCACACTGCAGTCTAAATCAGTCCATGTACTGTTAAAATCTGTAACTAGTCACATTAACGTACACTGAATGCTCCCTGCCTTGCGCAGCCCAAATGTCAAGAGAATATCTTGTCGTTCATCGGTGTGGGAGAGATAACAGGCCACTCAGATTCTGTCCAATTCTCAGGCTTTAGAACAACTGCACGGAGAATCACTCTCCAGGTATTGGTTATCTTTAGTATATGCTCCATTATTATCGCCTGACAAAGCTGAAATATGTACCTTTTTAGTCACATTTTTTGTGGTTTTCAACATTGTGCTCAACCGGCTGATTCTGTCCGTTATTGGTAGGGGTTTTGGGTCTGTGTAAGCTGAACTGTGTACAGAATTTTATGCAAATCTAATATAGAATGTGTTCAGTCAATTTCAGAATTTGGTCATCTACAGCTTTAAACCATGTGAGATTTAACGGCATGTTTTAGATGTTAAAACTCAGGAATGTTCCATTATGAAGTTAGGGGTTTAGGGGTTTTTGTTTGTTTACATTTTATACAAATGTGTCTAGTTTGTGTGTGTGGCTAATGCCTAAATTATAGTTATATAAGTAAGAGAAAAATTTTGTTCTTTTAAATGTGTTGATTTATTACAGCTTTGGTTGAAAGTATTGTATGTAGAATCATTATACGTATACTGTATCCAAACATGTATTGTGTATAATTGTGAATTAATTAGCATTCTGTGCATTACTTCACTGTAAAGTTTGGATGTTAACTCTAGAGCAGTGATAAATGCATTTCTATATTCTGAAGCTTAAATTACTTAGACAATTTCATATGATGCACTGAAATTCACTGATTACTGTGTGATGAACTATTTTAGTGTGACTCCCACAGTGACGAGTTTGTTCACACCTTTATTGTTATATTTATATCAGAAACTGTGATCAGGTGAAAGGTGTTCAATCAGAGTGCCTGTAGTTGTACTTTAAAGTGAGCATGAGATCTGGCAACTATCTAGTTTTACTGGGATATTTAGAACATTTAAATATAATTGTTTATTGGTCCACGATATTTAATTCATGTAATTTTTTGTATCGATAAATGCTTAATGTGTTAGTTTCTGTATTTTTTCAGAACGCTGTGTTTATCTAATGAAGATAATACACTATTAAGGAAGTCTCCGTGACTGCGCTCTGTTATCTGTTGCTCAAATCATACTAATTATGCCTTTAAAAGTTATGGGGTGAGTGAATGGTTGGGTCCACAAATTCAAAACAGGAAACAGTCGATCCAGCAGGATTGATCTTTAGATCATTACGACTGGTCAAATGTCAAACAAAAGCATCATCGTCGTCGTAAGACTCCCTTATATATACAGACGCTTGTTATTTTCAAATTATGACTGTGCAAGTATATATAAACATGATATTGTTTGTGTAATATACTAGAGTTAAGGGCCTCTCCATGGTCGAGGGGCTTACATGCCAGCGCGGCGCAATGGCCCAGGAAACTCCCACCAATGTGGTCGCTGTGAGTTCAAGTCCAGTTCATGCTGGATGCCTTTGCGGCCGTACGTGGTAAGGTTTTCCAGCAACCTGCGGATGGTCTTGGGTTTCCCCTGGTTCTGTCAGATTTCCTCCCACTATAATGCTGACTGCCTTCGTATAAGTGAAATACTCTTGAGGACGACGTAAAACACCAGTCAAATAAATAAATAAATACTAGTGATAATAGCCCTTTAGCTGTCCCTCCTTTTAAGCAACAATTAGACGCTGAACTACAAGGCCAACTCCAGATATTTGGCAAGACAAGAAGTGCCTTGGATATTCCAGCGCAGATGGCTTACCTCTGGGTGTAAACTCTGAGGTACTGGTCGTAGAGTTGCAAACTGTGCAGTTGTCCGCAGGGTTGATGTACCCGTCTATGTAACATGTACCACCAACAAAACATTTCTCACCTGAAAACAAGAAGTGTCAAACACTGGGAGGCTACCATTATTTACTAGTGTTGAAGACACATATCACCGATCACGCTCAAAATACATGGGCCTTGCATTTTGAAGAAGTCCTGCATATTAATTGTGATATTAACTGAATCCACCTCAGCTTAAATATAAATCTGATTCATGTTAAACTTAACATATCTGCCAAAGTTAAAGTTTCTCTCATGAACTTTACTGCGAACCAGTCATCTGTGTGGACGGGTCGGCAGACACCTCCGCACGCACAGTGACACCGTAGGGAGTCTTTCAACACCAATGACAGAATAGGGTACAGAGAGAGCATTTGATTAGGTCATATCGAGGAACAGTTGAGTCTACCTATCATCATGTCATTAGGTCATGTCGAGGAACAGTTGAGTCTACCTATCATCATGTCATTAGGTCATGTCGAGGAACAGTTGAGTCTACCTATCATCATGTCATTAGGTCATGTCATGGAACAGTTGAGTCTACCTATCATCATGTCATTAGGTCATGTCGTGGAACAGTTGAGTCTACCTATCATCATGTCATTAGGTCATGTCGTGGAACAGTTGAGTCTACCTATCATCATGTCATTAGGTCATGTCATGGAACAGTTGAGTCTACCTATCATCATGTCATTAGGTCATGTCGTGGAACAGTTGAGTCTACCTATCATCATGTCATTAGGTCATGTCATGGAACAGTTGAGTCTACCTATCATCATGTCATTAGGTCTTGTCGTGGAACAGTTGGTCTACCTATCATCATGTCATTAGGCCATGTCGTGGAACAGTTGAGTCTACCTATCATCATGTCATTAGGTCATCTCGTGGAACAGTTGGTCTACCTATCATCATGTCATTAGGCCATGTCGTGGAACAGTTGGTCTACCTATCATCATGTCATTAGGCCATGTTGTGGAATAGTTGAGTCTACCTATCATCATGTCATTAGGTCATGTCGTGGAACAGTTGAGTCTACCTATCATCATGTCATTAGGCCATGTCGTGGAACAGTTGAGTCTACCTATCATCATGTCATTAGGTCATGTCGTGGAACAGTTGGTCTACCTATCATCATGTCATTAGGCCATGTCGAGGAACAGTTGGTCTACCTATCATCATGTCATTAGGTCATGTCGTGGAACAGTTGAGTCTACCTATCATCATGTCATTAGGTCATGTCATGGAACAGCTGAGTCTACCTATCATCATGTCATTAGGTCATGTCGTGGAACAGTTGGTCTACTTATCATCGTGTCATTAGGTCATGTCGTGGAACAGTTGAGTCTACCTATCATCATGTCATTAGGTCATGTCGTGGAACAGTTGAGTCTACCTATCATCATGTCATTAGGTCATGTCGTGGAACAGTTGGTCTACCTATCATCATGTCATTAGGTCATGTCGTGGAACAGTTGAGTCTACCTATCATCATGTCATTAGGTCATGTCATGGAACAGTTGAGTCTACCTATCATCATGTCATTAGGCCATGTCGTGGAACAGTTGAGTCTACCTATCATCATGTCATTAGGTCATGTCGTGGAACAGTTGATGTGATTAGATTATGTGGCAGAAGAGTATCGTCATGTGATTAGGTTAAGTCAGTCTACCTGTCATCATCTGATAAGGTCATGTGGCAGAAGAGTGGAGTCTACCTGTCATCAGGTGATAAGGTCATGTGGCAGAAGAGTGGAGTCTACCTGTCATCAGGTGATAAGGTCATGTGGCAGAAGAGTGGAGTCTACCTGTCATCAGGTGATAAGGTCATGCCGAAGAGGAGTGAAGCCTAAGTGTCCTCACGTGATACAGTCATGTCCCAGAACAGCAGATCGCGAGAAATTATCCGTGCAGTAAACCTTTACGCGGCATGTGTGCGCAAATTTTGGTCATAGGTGGGAAACGGGGATGCATTTATGGCGACGAAAGGTTTCATTTTACGATTCGGGTCGCAGCGCATTTTATATACTTTCATTTTTTATTCGTATTATATTAAGTGTGGGGTACATTGGATATTGGGATGACTGATGACGTGTGGTCTGATCACTTCTGTTAGGGAGCATCTGACCATGGAATGCCTGTGTGCCGATCACTTCTGTTAGAGAATAGCTGTCCATGGAATGCCTGTGGTCCGCTCACTTCTGTTAGAGAGTAGCTGTTCATGGAACGCCGTCTGTTAGGGAGTAGCTTGCCATGGAACGCCTGTTTGCTGACCATTTCTGTTAGAGAATAGCTAACATGACTCTAGAACAGCTGGCTTTATCCCAGCCTTTTCTTCACTATTCCCCTAAGCAGCGCCTGTGGCTGGTATAAACATTTCGTGAACTCCCACATACGCTCTTATGTGTGGAACAATGTGGTGGTTACAAAAAATAAAAGATTGGCGGCCAATTGTCACCAGCGTAAGGGGAAATTTACATTCTGGAAATAAAATTTAAAACATTTAAGGCTTAAATATGCAAAACAAATAACATGTAATTTTGGTCAATTTTGATAATGAAACACATCATGTTGTACAATTTAACAAAGCCTTAGATGAAAGAGAGATTTGATTCATGCTACAGGTATATTTTCTCACCTGGCATTGACCACCGAGTTAGGCTCTGTCCAATGTCACAGACTTCACACGAACCGCCATTACTGTCTCCCGGGTTGTAACACATACCACCGATGTAACAACTACTGTCCTATAAAGACACAAAGAATATAAGGCACGACTTTTATTATCATACCGGTGTTGGAAGATCGTAAAGAAAATTCTAAAATGACACTTCTTCTCGTGAGCAATCGAAGAAAGAGATAGGGTGTGGTATGGCCTGAAGAAGTAGGATGCGGACTCACTTGCAGAGGCAGGGTGTGGAATGGCTGAGAGAAGAAAGTTGTGGAATGACTGGCAGAGGTATGGTGTGGTATCAATCAATAGTAGAGGCAAGGTTGGGATTCATTTGCAGAGGTATGGTATCGAATCATAGGCACAAGGCTGGGGAATTACTGGCAGAAGTACGCTGGGGAATCACTGACAGAAGTAGGCTCGGGAATCACTGATAGATGTAGGCTGGGGAATTACTGACTAAAGGAGGCTGTGGAATCACTTACAGAGGTAGGCTGGGGAATCACTTACAGAGGTAGGCTGGGGAATCACTAGCAGAGGTAGGCTGGGGAATCACTGCTAGAGATAGGCTGGGGAACTACTGGCGGTGGTAAGCTGTGAAATTACTGGCAGAGGTAGGCTGTGGAATCACTGACAGATGTAGGCTAGGGAATCACTGACAGAGGTAGGCTGGGGAATTACTGGCAGAAGTACGCTGGGGAATCACTGACAGAAGTAGGCTGGGGAATCACTGACAGAAGTAGGCTGGGGAATTACTGACTAAAGGAGGCTGTGGAATCACTTACAGAGGTAGGCTGGGGAATCACTTACAGAGGTAGGCTGGGGAATCACTGACAGATGTAGGCTGGGGAATTACTGACTAAAGGAGGCTGGGGAATTACTGGCAGAGGTAGGCTGAGGAATCTCTGACAGACGTAGGCTGGGGAATTGCTGACAGAGGTAGGCTGGGGAATTACTGGCAGAGGTAGGCTGGGGAATCACTAGCAGAGGTAGGCTGGGGAATTACTGGTAGAGATAGGCTGGGGAACTACTGGCGGAGGTAAGCTGTGGAATCACTGGCAGTGGTAGGCTGCGGAACCATTGGCAGACGTAGGCTGAGGAGTCACTGGCAGAAGAAGAATGTGGAATCACTGGAAGAGGTGGACTGTGAAACTGCTGGCAGAAGTAGGCAGAGGCAGAAGTAGGAGAAAGACTGGGGAATTATTGGCAGAAGTAGACTGTGGATTCTCGCTCATTGGTAGAGGTTGGCTGGAGAGTGACTAGAGGGGTTGTAATCATTTGAAGAGGTAGATTGTGACCCTGCTGGCAGAAATAGGCTGGGGAATGACTGGCAGAGGTAGGATTAGGAACCATTGGCAGAGGTAGGCTTATTAACCATTGGCAGAGGTAGGCTTAGAAACCATTGGCAGAGGTAGGCTTAGGAACCATTGGCAGAGGTAGGCTTAGGAACCATTGGCAGAGGTAGGCTTAGGAACCATTGGCAGAAATAGGCTGGGGAATGACTGGCAGACGTAGGCTGGGGAACCATTACGCTGGGGAAACACTGACAGAGTGTGGAATTTTAGGCAGAAGTAAGCTGGGGGTCCACTGACAGATGTAGGCTGGGGAATCTCTGACAGACGTAGGCTGGGGAATTACTGGTAGAGGTAGGCTGGGGAATCACTGAAATAGGTAGGTTGGGGAACCATTACGCTGGGGAAACACTGACAGAGTGTGGAATTATAGGCAGAAGTAAGCTGGGGATCCACTGACAAATGTAGGCTGAGGAATCTCTGACAGACGTAGGCTGGGGAATCACTGGCAGAGGTAGGCTTGGGAATTACTGACAGAAGTAGGCTTGGGAATCACTTACAGAGGTAGGCTGGGGAATCACTTACAGAGGTAGGCTGGGAATTACTGGCAGAGGTAGGCTGGGGAATTACTGACAGAGGTAGGCTGGGGAATTACTGGCAGAGGTAGGCTGGAGAATTACTGGCAGAGGTAGGCTGGGGAATCACTGACAGAGGTAGGCTGGGGAATCACTGGCAGAGGTACACTGACAAATCATGAGCAGAGGGAGGCTGGAGAATTACTAGCAGAGGTAGGCTGGGGAATCACTGACAGAGGTAGGCTGGGGAATCACTGGCAGAGGTAGGCTGGGGAATTACTGCCAGAGGTAGGCTGGGGAATCACTGACAGAGGTACACTGAGAAATCATGAGCAGAGGGAGGCTGGGGAATACCTAGCTGAGGTAGGCTGAGAGATCATTGGCAGAGTTAGCCTGGGGAATCACTGGCAGATGTACACTGAGAAATCATGGGCAGAGGGAGGCTGGGGATTGACTAGAGGTGTTACACTGAGAAATCATTGCCAGAGTTAGGCTGAGGAATCCCTAGCAGAAATATGGCTGGGGAATTACTGACAGAGGTAGGCTGCGGAATTACTGGCAGAGGTAGGCTGGGGAATCACTGGAAGAGGTAGGCTGGGGAATTACTGGCAGAGGTAGGCTGGGGAATCACTGGAAGAGGTAGGCTGGGGAATTACTGTCAGAGGTAGGCTGGGGAATTACTGACAGATGTAGGCTGGGGAATCACTGGCAGAGGGAAGCTGGGGAATTACTGCCAGAGGTAGGCTGGGGAATAACTGGCAAAGGGAGGTTGGGGAATCATTGGCAGAAATAGGCTGTGGAATATTTTGCAGAGGTAGGCTGAGAAATTGTTGGCAGAGGTAGATTGGGAAATCACTTGCACATATAGGCTGCGGAGTTACTGCCAAATGTAGGCTAGGGAGTAACTTGAAGAGGTAGGTTGGGAAATTACTGGCAGAGGTATGCTGGGGAATCACTAGCAGAGATAGGCTGAGAAATCGCTTGCAGAGGTACACTGAGAAATCATGGGCAGAGGGAGGCTGGGGATTGACTAGAGGTGTTACACTGAGAAATCATTGGCAGAGTTAGGCTGAGGAATCCCTAGCGGAGGTAGGCTGAGAAATCATTGGCAGAGTTAGGCTGGGGAATTACTGCCAGAGGTAGGCTGGGGAATTACTGCCAGAGGTAGGCTGAGGAATCACTGGCAGAGGTAGGCTGGGGAATCACTGACAGAGGTACACTGAGAAATCATGGGCAGAGGGAGGCTGGGGATTGACTAGAGGTGTTACACGGAGAAATCATAGGGAGAGTTAGGCTGAGGAATCCCTAGCGGAGGTAGGCTGAGAAATCATTGGCAGAGGTAGGCTGGGGAAAGACTTGCAGTGGTAGGCTGAGAAATCATTGGCAGAGGTAGGCTGGGGAATTACTGACAGAGGTAGGCTGGGGAATCACTGACAGAGGTACACTGAGAAATCATGGGCAGAGGGAGGCTGGGGAATACCTAGCTGAGGTAGGCTGAGAGATCATTGGCAGAGGTAGGCTGGGGAAAGACTTGCGGAGATAGGCTGAGAAATCATTGGCAGAGGTAGGCTGGGGAATTACTGACAGAGGTAGGCTGGGGAATCACTGGCAGAGGTAGGCTGGGGAATCACTGGCAGATGTACACTGAGAAATCATGGGCAGAGGGAGGCTGGGGATTGACTAGAGGTGTTACACTGAGAAATCATTGCCAGAGTTAGGCTGAGGAATCCCTAGCAGAAATATGGCTGGGGAATTACTGACAGAGGTAGGCTGGGGAATTACTGGCAGAGGTAGGCTGGGGAATCACTGGCAGAGGTAGGCTTGGGAATTACTGACAGAAGTAGGCTGGGGAATCACTTACAGAGGTAGGCTGGGGAATCACTTACAGAGGTAGGCTGGGAATTACTGGCAGAGGTAGGCTGGGGAATTACTGGCAGAGGTACACTGAGAAATCATGACCAGAGGGAGGCTGGGGATTGACTAGAGGTGTTACACGGAGAAATCATAGGGAGAGTTAGGCTGAGGAATCCCTAGCGGAGGTAGGCTGAGAAATCATTGGCAGAGGTAGGCTGGGGAAAGACTTGCAGTGGTAGGCTGAGAAATCATTGGCAGAGGTAGGCTGGGGAATTACTGACAGAGGTAGGCTGGGGAATCACTGACAGAGGTACACTGAGAAATCATGGGCAGAGGGAGGCTGGGGAATACCTAGCTGAGGTAGGCTGAGAGATCATTGGCAGAGGTAGGCTGGGGAAAGACTTGCGGAGATAGGCTGAGAAATCATTGGCAGAGGTAGGCTGGGGAATTACTGACAGAGGTAGGCTGGGGAATCACTGGCAGAGGTAGGCTGGGGAATCACTGGCAGATGTACACTGAGAAATCATGGGCAGAGGGAGGCTGGGGATTGACTAGAGGTGTTACACTGAGAAATCATTGCCAGAGTTAGGCTGAGGAATCCCTAGCAGAAATATGGCTGGGGAATGACTGGCAGAGGTAGGATTAGGAACCATTGGCAGAGGTAGGCTGGGGAATCACTGGCAGAGGTAGGCTTGGGAATTACTGACAGAAGTAGGCTGGGGAATCACTTACAGAGGTAGGCTGGGGAATCACTTACAGAAGTACGCTGGGGAATCACTTACAGAGGTAGGCTGGGGAATTACTGGCAGAGGTAGGCTGGGGGAATTACTGACAGAGGTAGGCTGGGGAATTACTAGCAGAGGTAGGCTGGAGAATTACTGGCAGAGGTAGGCTGGGGAATCACTGACAGAGGTAGGATGGGGAATCACTGGCAGAGGTAGGCTGGGGAATTACTGGCAGAGGTAGGCTGGGGAATCACTGGCAGAGGTAGGCTTGGGAATTACTGGCAGAGGTAGGCTGGGGAATCACTTACAGAGGTAGGCTGGGGAATCACTTACAGAGGTAGGCTTGGGAATTACTGACAGAAGTAGGCTGGGGAATCACTTACAGAGGTAGGCTGGGGAATCACTTACACAGGTAGGCTGGGAATTACTGGCAGAGGTAGGCTGGGGAATTACTAGCAGACGTAGGCTGGGGAATCACTGATAGAGGTCTGGGGAATTACTGGCAGAGGTAGGCTGGGGAATTACTGGCAGAGGTAGGCTGGGGGAATTACTGACAGCGGTAGGCTGGGGAATTACTGGCAGAGGTAGGCTGGGAATTACTGGCAGAGGTAGGCTGGGAATTACTGGCAGAGGTAGGCTGGGGAATTACTGGCAGAGGTAGGCTGGGGAATTACTGACAGATGTAGGCTGGGGAATTACTGACAGAGGTAGGCTGGAGAATTACTGGCAGAGGTAGGCTGGGGAATCACTGACAGAGGTAGGCTGGGGAATCACTGGCAGAGGTAGGCTGGGAATTACTGGCAGAGGTAGGCTGGGGAATCACTTACAGAGGTAGGCTGGAGAATTACTGACAGAAGTAGGCTGGGGAATCACTGACAGAGGTAGGCTGGGGAATCACTTACAGAGGTAGGCTGGGAATTACTGACAGAAGTAGGCTGGGGAATCACTTACAGAGGTAGGCTGGGAATTACTGGCAGAGGTAGGCTGGGGAATTACTGGCAGAGGTAGACTGGGGAATTACTGGCAGAGGTAGGCTGGAGAATTACTGGCAGAGGTAGGCTGGGGAATCACTGACAGAGGTAGGCTGGGGAATCACTGGCAGAGGTAGGCTGGGGAATTACTGGCAGAGGTAGGCTGGGGAATCACTGGCAGAGGTACACTGAGAAATGATGAGCAGAGGGAGGCTGGGGAACACCTAGCTGAGGTAGGCTGAGAGATCATTGGCAGAGTTAGCCTGGGGAATTACTAGCGGCGGTAGGCTGAGGAATTACTTGAGGAGGTAGGCTGAGGAATTATTTGCAGAGGTAGGCTGGGGGAATTACTGACAGACGTAGGCTGCGGAACCACTGGCAGGGGTAGGTTGGGGAACCATTGGCAGAGGTCGGCTGGGAAATTGCTGGCAGAGGTACACTGAGAAACCATTGGCAGAGGTAGACTGTGGAATCATTGGCAGATGTAGGCTGGGGATCCATTGGCAGAAATAGGCTGGGGAATCACTAGAGGAGGTAGACTGCGAAATCACTAGCAGGGGTAGGCTGGCGAATTCCTGGCAAAGGGAGGTTGGGGAATCACTAGCAGAGGTAGACTGCGAAATCACTAGCAGGGGTAGGCTGGTGAATTCCTGGCAAAGGGAGGTTGGGGAATCACTAGCAGAGGTAGACTGCGAAATCACTAGCAGGGGTAGGCTGGCGAATTCCTGGCAAAGGGAGGTTGGGGAATCACTAGCAGAGGCAGACTGCGAAATCACTAGCAGGGGTAGGCTGGCGAATTCCTGGCAAAGGGAGGTTGGGGAATCACTTGCAGAGGTAGACTGGAATCACTTGCAGAGTGAGGCTGGAGAATCACAGGCTGAGGTAGATTGGGGAATCACTAGCAGAGGCAAAATGTGGAGTCTTTGGCAGAGGCATTGTGTGAAATCACTGCAAAAGATGGGCTGTAACAGGCTTTACTGATATTATATTTACTCCTATATCACATTTAGACCCTAATAATTCACACAACAGGCCCTACTGATGGTATACTTACTCCTATATCAAATTTACACGCGCACAAATTACACAAAAGGCTTTGTTAATGCTGTACTTACTCCCATATTACATTTACACTTGTACAAGTCACACAACAGGCTTTGCTGATGTTTGTACCTTTTACCCAGCTGACAATTGGTATCACATTTACACCTGCACAAGTCACACTACAGGCTCTGCTAATGTTATACTTGCCATCCAGTTGACCATTGACACTGACTCCTGTACACGTAACATAGACGGCTTTGCTGATATAATGCTTACTGTTCAACTGCATACCCGTACCACATTCACACCTGTACAAGTCACACAATAGGCTTTGCTGATATTATGCTTACTGTTCAACTGCATACCGGTACCACAATCACACCTGTACAAGTCAAACAACAGGCTTTGCTGATATTATGCTTACCGTTCAACTGCATACCGGTACCACATTCACACCTGTACAAGTCACACAGCAGGCTTGGCTAATATTATGCTTATCGTTCAACTGCACACCGGTACCACAATCACACCTGTACAAGTCACACAGTAAGCTATGCTAATATTATACTTACCGTCCAACGGCACACCGCTGCCACATTCACACCTGTACAAGTCACACAGCACACCTTCTGATGTTATACCTTCCGCCCAGCTGACCTCTGGCTGTACAAGTCAGACAACAGGCTTTACTAATGTTATATTTACCGCCCAACTTCACACTGGTACCACATTCACACCTGTACAAGTCACACAGCAGGTTTTGCTGATGTTATACTTACCGTCCAGCTGACCATTTGTACCACACTGATGCCTGTACAAGTAACATAGACATCTTTGCTGATATTATGCTTACCGTTCAACCGCACACCGATGCCACATTCACACCTGTACAAGTCAGACAACAGGCTTTGCTGATATTATGCTTACCGTTCAACGGCACACCGGTACCACATTCACACCTGTACAAGTCACACAACAGGCTTTGCTGATATTATGTTTACCATTCAACGGCACACCGATGCCACATTCACACCTGTACAAGTCATACAACAGGCTTTGCTGATATTATGTTTACCATTCAACGGCACACCGGTACCACATTTACACCTGTACAAGTCAGACAACAGGCTTTGCTGATATTATGTTTACTGTTCAACGGCACACCGGTACCACATTTACACCTGTACAAGTCACACAACAGGCTTTGCTGATATTATGCTTACCATTCAACTGCACACCAATGTCACATTCACACCTGTACAAGTCAGACAACAGGCGTTGCTGATATTATGCTTACTGTTCAACGGCACACCGATGCCACATTCACACCTGTACAAGTCAGACAACAGGCTTTGCTGATATTATGCTTACCGTTCAACTGCACACCGGTACCACATTCACACCTGTACAAGTCAAACAACAGGCTTTGGTAATATTATGCTTACCGTTCAACTGCACACCGATGCCACATTTACACCTGTACAAGTCACACAGCAGGTTTTGCTGATGTTATACTTACCGTCCAACGGCACGCCAGTACCCCATTTACACCTGTACAAGTTAAACAACAGGCTTTGCTAATATTATGCTTACCCTTCAACTGCACACCGGTACCACATTTACACCTGTACAAGTCGCACAACAGGCTTGGCTGATATTATGATTGCCGATCAACGGCACACTGGTACCACATTTACACCTGTACAAGTCAAACAACAGGCTTTGGTAATATTATGCTTACCCTTCAAGTGCACACATTTACACCTGTACAAGTCACACAACAGGCTTGGCTGATATTATGATTGCCGATCAACGGCACATCGGTACCACATTTACACCTGTACAAGTCAAACAACAGGCTTTGCTGATATTATGCTTACCGTTCAACGGCACACCGGTACCACATTCACACCTGTACAAGTCATACAATAGGCTTTGCTGATATTATGCTTACCGTTCAACGGCACACAGCTGCCACATTCACACCTGTACAAGTCATACAATAGGCTTTGCTGATATTATGCTTACCGTTCAACTGCACACCGGTACCACATTCACACCTGTACAAGTTAAACAACAGGCTTTGCTGATATTATGCTTACCGTTCAACTGCATACCGATACTACATTTACACCTGTACAAATCACGCTACATGCTTTGCTGATGTTATACTTACCGTCCAACTGTACACCGGCATTACAATTACACCTGTACAAGTCACAAAGCAGGCTTTGCTGATATTATGCTTACTGTTCAACTGCACACCGATACTACATTTACACCTGTACAAATTACGCAGTACACTTTGCTGATGTTATACCTTCCGCCCAGCTGACCTCTGGTGCAACATTTACACCTCTACAAGTCAGACAACAGGCTTTACTAATGTTATATTTACCGCCCAACTGCACACCGGTACCACAATCACACCTGTACAAGTCACACAGCAGGTTTTGCTGATGTTATACTTACCGTCCAACTGCACATCGGTAACGCATTGACACCTGTACAAGTCACACAGCGGTTGTCATACGGCAGGTATATCAACTCGTTACCAAACGTGTCGGCGTCGTCGCTGACCGACACATACCACCCGGCCAAAACTCTGCCCTCCAGGATGGGGATGGTGTGGTTTGGTACCAGACAGGCAACACTGTTACAGCTGATATAACGAGCAGGCACTACCGTTGTTGGTCCTGTGAACAGCGGGCCCATCTCATCCACCTGTAAAATGAGCCCAGTGTGTTTATTAAATCCTTAGCTATCTCATAATCAACGTCTCTCTGTAACAAAGCCCAGTTATTTTTCACCCATGTTTCGATGCCAACTTTTAGTATCTTTGACGCGTATCATATTTTATGTAGACGAATTCACTGATTCTGTTTTTCCAAATGAAAACATACAAAGAAAGAAGGGAAACGCAAAGAACTGTATTAAATCCCCGTAGGCGAAACTGGGTGAAATAAGTGCATACTGAGCATGTGTATTAAACATCATTTAGAAAATGTTCAAGAGATTATTGCCCTGTACGTACGCCTTTATTTTAGCTGGGTAAAACCAAATAAATAAACAAATAAATCATTCTAGGCGCCCAACACTGAGATGTACCAATGTTTACGGTGAGACACCCCATACAACTATACTCTGTACAGTTCGTTTTATTTGTTTGTCTATAAACTTTACATCTATATGTGTAAAGGTTTAAACTACCCAATAGGGTATCTCGTTCTTTTACAAAATCTTATCCCCTTCCAATACGTGCTGCTGTACTTTCCACTGGCCCAGAGAATAGATCGCAAATTATGTTCGTTTCTTGTGCTTGTTTTATGTTGTTAAGAATATATCTGCAGAGCTGTTTGCCTAGATCATTGGTCCTCCACAAGTGTGTGTGTGTGTGTGTGTGTGTGTGTGTGTGTGTGTGTGTGTGTGTGTGTGCGTGCGCGTGCGCGTGTGCGTGTGTGTGTGTGGCCAAAGACAAACAGAGGAATCCCTTACTGTTATCTGTGTAAACTTGCAGACAAGGTTAGGTGTATCGTGTACAGGGGTTGTCTCCAGCATATCCAACACCGGCTCAAGGCATGATGAGACACTAGTGTCACAAACACCGTCCTCCAGAATCTCTTTGATCCATGGTAAGGAACCTCTTTCTGTGCAGGTAACTGGGAAGAGGAAAATCACGTTTGGCGCTCAGACTTACAGCTCTTACAAAAAGACATTTCCTCGATAAACGTCGTCAAGAATCAGTAATAAAATTTACAAGGACTTCGGATGAACACAGCCAAATGATGACAAACTAACCCGGCTTTACACCATATGTAAATTCCGCTATTGTCGTATCTGACCAAACATCTTGGCTATGGGGATGCCGATGTGGCGTTAAGCCATAATCATTCATCCATTCTTGGCTATGGCGTCAAATAGCTATCAAACAAACTGAAATATCTTATAAGCGGTGGAGTATCCGGGTGAAGCTAGATAAATACAGGCACAATGAGCCTGGAAGTTTTCATGAATACACGAAGCTGGGTGTGTATAGCCAAGTAAGCCGGGGAGTTTCATGTGTAGAGGAATTTGGGTGAGGACAGAACCAAACAAGCCGGGGAGTTTCCGTGTGTAAAGGGAGCTAGGTGAGCAAAGCCAAACAAGCCGGGGAGTTTCCGTGTGTAGAGGAAGCTGAGTGAGGAAAGCCAAACAAGCTGAGGAGTTTCATGTGTAGAGGAAGCTGGGTGAGCAAAGCCAAACAAGCTGGGGAGTTTCATGTGTAGAGGAAGCTGGGTGAGCAAAGCCAAACAAGCTGGGGAGTTTCATGTGTAGAGGAAGCTTGGTGAGCAAAGCCAAACAAGCCAGGGAGTTTCCGTGTGTAGAGGGAGCTAGGTGAGCAAAGCCAAACAAGCCGGGGAGTTTCCGTGTGTAGAGGAAGCTGAGTGAGGAAAGCCAAACAAGCCGGGGAGTTTCATGTGTAGAGGAAGCTGGGTGAGCAAAGCCAAACAAGCTGAGGAGTTTCATGTGTAGAGGAAGCTGGGTGAGCAAAGCCAAACAAGAAAAATTTCAATAATCCCTGGAATTTGCAATAAGTCCCTGTATATACATGCAAGTAATAAAAAGCTTTCCTCAAAAGTCCTTAGGTGAGACAATGTTGTTAACCTTTATCCCATGAGCAAACGTAACATACATATGCATATTAGCCAGAATTTCCAAAGTGTTCTCTACAGGGCATATCCGCCATCAATTTTAATTGTGAGTACAAAATGGAAACTAGAACGGCTGATAGTTTCACGAATGGTTAATACAGAGCAGTTAACGGCATGGCATAGTTTGTTACAATTAGCAACACAGCGATGCTGGTATATTGAGATATAAGGTCAGTTTTGTAAAACAATGGACAACTATCTAGGCTATTAAAGACTATATACCCACAAAATCTGGCTTATTGTATTTCTGAAATTGGCTGATGTCATTTAAACACTTATAGCGAAAAAAATATTGACGGCAGTTCAACATGAACTCCCATGAAAAGAGCATATTTATGACTTTTTTATGATGTCGTATACACGACCAGTGGCGAGCCCACATATCAATGTTTTCTTTACACTGTGTGTCACTAATATGTCTCTAAATTTTAGAAGGATCAGTCCATTTGTTCTTGAATAAAAGATGAGGACACAAAACACTGGCTTAACAAATCCCCAATTAAATTGACGTAATTCTCTGGTTCTTATCACCAGTTATCCTAATGCAACATACTAAATAAACCTCCCACCACGTACTACTCTTCAAAAAGTACACATTTTGCACAAAAATGCTAAAAATACGTTGATAAAGAATGACTTATGACCCAACATTCACTCAGTTTCAAGTTATATTTTTTCTGTCCAATTTATCAACGCACAAAAAAAATCGGATTGGTCGATTCAATCAATTCTCTCACAAGGTAAGGTCCGCCTACATAACAGCCACAAGCAACTGTTTTATTTAGCTAGGCATTTTACAGTTCCTAAGGAGAGTTACCTCAACCGTATTTCTGCAGCAATCTGATTGGCCATTTTTGTTTGTTCAAAAAATTAGACAGGAGCCAAGAACTACGAAGCTGTATACCATATCCTCACAGGATTCGCTTGGAAGTCTAACAAGCATTAAACCTTCAATACATAAGGGTTGTAGAAGCCTGTCCTACTTAAGTTGTCTCGGCCTGGGTTTTTCAAACTGGTCGGTGATAACACATATGGCTCTGTGTTTGACGGGCTGATGAACGTTGTGACATAGCTAGGGGTATGTTTGAAGGAGTGAAGTGGCGCGAGGCGTCGCGGAAATAAGGCAGCTCTCCATGAGGCCAACCCAAAGGAAGAGAGACCCATATTTTATCGTGTTACTTAAATTCACACTCTATATACATCGTAATTGCCAAACTCTCCCTACAAAGCTCCCCTCTCAACGATAGTTAATATTTTCAATAAGCTTACCTGCATTAGCAACATAATTGAAACCAGAACACATTTTAAATTAAAGACAGGGCTATTAGAAAGAATTTCAAAATCTTTCCTCAAGATGCATGGAGATAGAGTTTACTGAGTGTACTGTACCGAAGTTCACGTTCAGGTTACATGTACTGAATAATACATAAACATCATCCAAGATTGGTAGTAAAATACATTTGGGAACAAAAGACAGTTTATCTACACATCTAGACCTATACACACACAAGTACACAAACATAAACTAAAGGGCATGGAACTTGTGTCCTGTTCCTACAATGAATACGTACAAACTTTTGAAAGTAAAATATTGCGTTTTAAGACCAATTCATTCAAATTTAACAAGACATTCAATATTTCCTTATTAATAAATCCCTTTTCTTACACATTAATGTTTTCACCCACTCCGCTCCCCGTTCCCAACTCTTCTGATTTTGTAAACTCTTGATAAACTTAAACACTGGCGGGTATATGGTGATATCTCTTTGATATTTGATTTTGAACGTACGATCTACGCGTATGTCATGTATGCCATGTGGTTAGCTTGGTCGTTAGCTGCAAATAGCCACATTATAAACGTATTACTAACTGTAAATATCTTTCATATGGAGCTCATTTTTGTGGTACATTTCCAATCGCTTCCAGCTTGCAAACCGGAAAGTCCTTTGTCTTGAAAACTGCCATTGATTTACATCGTTCATTACCAATTTACATGGACAACATGATGGTGTGTAATTCACTCACATTGCTCACTGATGACCAACTTAACTTAACTATGCTTTGTGTTCGGTTTTTAGGCAAAACCATATTATTTTACCAAAAATCAGCAAACCTGGTGTAATTGTTGCCGATGGTGTGGTAGTATCTGATGTTGTCGTTGCCTCTAAAGTTGCAGTATTAGCTGCAGAAGTAACTGTTGCTCGGTTAGTTGTTGTCACCAGTACTTTTGTCGACTCTACAGTTGTTGTCATCTCTGGGGTTGTTGTCGCTACTGCTGTTGTTGTCAACCCTGTTGTTGTTGTCGCCTCTGCAGGTAGTCTTCTTGTCTCCTCTGCAGTTGTTGTCGCCTCTGCACTCGTTGTCGCTGGCACTGTTGTCAACTCTGCAGGTGTTGGTGTTGTCGCCTCTGCGGTTGTTGTCACCTCTGTTGTGATTGTCGCCTGTGTAGTTGTTGTCGTCGCTGGCACAGTTGTCAACTCTGCAGGAGGCATTGTTGTCACCTCTGCAGGAGGCGTTGTTGTCACCTCTGCAGTTGTTGTTGCCTCTGCAGTCGTTGTCACTGGTGCTGTTGTCAACTCTAAAAGTGTTGTTGTTGTCGCCTCTGCATATTCACAACCTGGATAGCAAACAATCAACGTAAATATGTAAACTCAAGGTAACTACTCAGTTTAATGCAAAACTTCCAGCTTTGGTAAGACTTCGCTGACTCGTCCGAGTAAAACATTGTCACTTCGTCACAATCGAAGTTGGCCTGTTCATCAAAAGCACGGCGAAGGGCAGATAATGGTTGACCTGATTATCAAAAGCGCGGCGATGGGTTGGCCTGTTTATCAAAAGTACGGCGATGGCAGATATTGGTTGGCCTGTTTATCAAAAGTACGGCAATGGGCAGATATTAGCTGGCATGTTTATCAAAAGCATGGCGAAGACCAGATAACGCTTGGCCTGTTCATCAAAAGCACGCCGATGGGCAGATACTGGTTGACCTGTTTATCAAAAAAAACGGCGAGGGGCAGATATTCGTTAACCTGTTTATCAAAATCATGGCGATGGGCAGATATTGTTTGGCGTGTTTATCAAAAGCACGGCAATCGGCAGATAATAGCTGGCTTGTTTATCAAAAGAACGGCGAAGGCCAGATAATGGGTTGGCCTGTACGGCAAAGGCCAGATAATGATTGGTCTGCTTACCTAAAGCATGGTGATAGGGAGATAATGGTTGGCCTGTTTATCAAAAGCAAGGCGATGAGCAGATATTGGTTGACCTGTTTATCAAAAGCACGACGAAAGGCAGATATTGGTTGACCTGTTTAGCAAAAGCACGGCAAAGGGCAGATAATGGTTGGCCTGTTTATCAAAAGCACGGTAATGGGCAGATATTGGTTGGCCTGTTTATCAAAGGCACGGCGAAGGCCAGATAATGGTTGGCCCGTTTATCAAAAGCTGCCTGAAGGGCAGATATTGGTTGGCCTGTTTATCAAAAGCAAGGCGATGGGCAGATATTGGTTGGCCTGTTTATCAAAAGCACGGCGATGAGCAGATAATGGTTGGCCTGCTTATCAAAAGCACGGAAAAGGGCAGATAATGGATGGCCTTCTTATCAAAAGCACGGCAAAGAGCAGATAATGGTTGGCCTCCTCATCAAAAGCAGGGCGATGGGCAGGTATTAGTTGGCCTGTTATCAAAAGGACGGCGATGGGCAGATATAGGTTGACCTGTTTATCAAAAGCACGGTAATGGGCAGATAACGGTTGACCTGTTTATCAAAAGCACGGCGATGGGCAGATAATCGTTAACCTGTTTATCAAAATCATGGCGATGGGCAGATATTGTTTGGCGTGTTTATCAAAAGCACGGCAATCGGCAGATAATAGCTGGCTTGTTTATCAAAAGAACGGCGAAGGCCAGATAATGGGTTGGCCTGTACGGCAAAGGCCAGATAATGATTGGTCTGCTTACCTAAAGCATGGTGATAGGGAGATAATGGTTGGCCTGTTTATCAAAAGCAAGGCGATGAGCAGATATTGGTTGACCTGTTTATCAAAAGCACGACGAAAGGCAGATATTGGTTGACCTGTTTAGCAAAAGCACGGCAAAGGGCAGATAATGGTTGGCCTGTTTATCAAAAGCACGGTAATGGGCAGATATTGGTTGACCTGATTATCAAAAGCAAGGCGATGAGCAGATATTGGTTGGCCTGTTTATCAAAGGCACGGCGAAGGCCAGATAATGGTTGGTCCGTTTATCAAAAGCTGCCTGAAGGGCAGATATTGGTTGGCCTGTTTATCAAAAGCAAGGCGATGGGCAGATATTGGTTGGCCTGTTTATCAAAAGCACGGCGATGAGCAGATAATGGTTGGCCTGCTTATCAAAAGCACGGCAAAGGGCAGATAATGGATGGCCTTCTTATCAAAAGCACGGCAAAGAGCAGATAATGGTTGGCCTCCTCATCAAAAGCAGGGCGATGGGCAGGTATTAGTTGGCCTGTTATCAAAAGGACGGCGATGGGCAGATATAGGTTGACCTGTTTATCAAAAGCACGGTAATGGGCAGATAACGGTTGACCTGTTTATCAAATAATGGTTGGCCTGCTTATCAAAAGCACGGCGAAGGGCCGACATTTGCCCCTGGTACCAGGATACTTCCACTATAAACCTAACTTCTGCCATAAAAGTGAAACATTCCAAGCATTATTCATCACTGACAAATGAACCCAGGAATAGCTCAACCTCAGATACCGGTGTATTGAATGTTTGGTCAGACATATAAAAACTGCAGAAACGACAACAGTACAAGGCACAGCAGTTATTTGGGGGCCCTATGTTGGCAGCATTATGGGAACACCAGTGATCAATAGGCCTACATGTATCTAAAGCCCTTGCACTGACCACATCACATGAGGCCCAACAGCGATCTGAAGGCCTACCAGGGCCCCTGTGTTAGCCACATTACAGAAGGCGATGGGTGTTTTGCCAGCATTAGTGGCACACCAGTGATCTGAAGGCCTACACAGAGGTAGTTATTTGGGTCCTGTGTCGAAAGTATTACAGGCACAGCAGTGATCTCGGGGTCCTGTGTTGCCAGTATTATGGGGACCCAGAGATCCGAAAGCCTACATGTACCTGGAGGTCCTGTATTGGCCGTCTCACATGACACACAGCATTGATTTGATGGCCTACCTGAAGGTCCTTATTGGCCGCCTAGCATGAGGCACAGCATTGATTTAAAAGCCTACCTGGAGGTCCTGTATTGCCCGTTTCACATGAGACACAGCATTGATTTGAAAGCCTACCTGGAGGTCCTGTATTGGCCGTCTCACATGAAACATAGCATCGATTTGATGGCCTACCTGGAGGTCCTGTATTGGCCGTCTCACATGAAACACAGCATTGATTTGAAGGCCTACCTGGATGTCCTGTATTGGCCGTCTCACATGAGACACAGCATTGATTTGAAGGCTTACCTGGAGGTCCTGTATTGGCCGTCTCACATGAAACACTGCACTGATTTGAAGGCCTACGCGGAAGTTCTGTATTGGCCGCCTCACGTGATGCACAGCATTGATATGAAGGCCTACCTGGAGGTATTGTATTGGCCGTCTCACATGAGATACAGTATTGATCTGAAGGCCTACCTGGGGGTCCTGTATTGGCCATCTCATATGAAACACTGCATTGATTTGAAGGCCTACGCGGAAGTTCTGTATTGGCCACCTCACGTGATGCACAGCATTGATATGAAGGCCTACCTGGAGGTATTGTATTGGCCGTCTCACATGAGATACAGTATTGATCTGAAGGCCTACCTGGGGGTCCTGTATTGGCCATCTCACTTGAAACACTGCATTGATTTGAAGGCCTACGCGGAAGTCCTATATTGGCCGCCTCACGTGATGCACAGCATTGATATGAAGGCCTACCTGGAGGTATTGTATTACCCAATGACCTGCTGCTCGAAAATAAATGTTTTATTATTTATTTACCATTAATCTATGGTTAGATTCTGTGATAATATGTAAGAGATAAGCGTGTTAAGCCTACCTGAACCGGCAGGGGCGTTTTCGTCGCAAACACAGGCACCGTCAATACACCACTGAAAGGTTGAACGGATCGAAGTGAGGAGGCATTTTCAGTTTTGCGCCGTAAATGTGTTCATGGTCTTATAACTGGAGAGATTTGTGAAAAGAAAGCTGAGCGCTAGGCCAATGACACCACATGCAAACTGCTTCTATAAAGGTATGTCTGATTACACACCACCTTATAATAAATCACATAGTTGTTTATTTATTTATTATTATTTATTTATTATTATTTATTTATTTATTTATTTATTCATTATTATTTTTTTTTTTTTTTTTTTTTGGATATATAAATTTAGCTCATTGTGACAGAATTATCTCCATGACAAATTATTTGCTATAGATCTGTCGTAGGTCGACTCGTCCTATCTGGCGAGCTCGAGGGTGGTGAGACTAACAGATCCCAAGTGAAGTCAGCCGACAGAACTTCTCAGAATTCTAAAAACGCCATGGCAATCTACGGATGATATACCTTCATTGCACCAAAACTGTTGAAAACCGTGCAGTGATGGAACACTATCCAGCAGTGATCGAACACTAAACCGTACATTAATAGAGCACTATAATACCGTGTGTTGATCGAAGACTACTCCCCAGTAATCGTATACTATAACGTGCAATAAAGGTGGAGAAAACATCAAAATTCAAATGATCGAGTGAGAAAAGTAAGATGTAAATGTGGTCTTCAATATTGTTATAACATAAAGACAAAATGACACTAGAAAAGCATTTTTGTAAAGTGGGTATTTGGGGCTACCTCTTGGTATATATTGTCCTTACGTACTAATGTTATAAATGGGGATGGACACATGTTTAATAAACACATCTGCACTACAATTTGGTCTCTTCACTTAACAGTTGTGTTTAACCTGTATTTTGATCATAATTACATTTTAATATGTTCATTAATATTATCATGATTCAGATTAAATCCTTTAACCGAACACTACTGTCTGGTATAATTCGAACACTTCACCATATAATAATCGAACACTATTCCATACAGGTATCGAACAGTTTACCGTGCAATAATCGAACACTATACCGCACAGTAATTGAACGTGTTGTAAAGTGGTCGAAGAATGTTCACCGTGCAGTAGTCGAACACTACAGCGGAGTGTAATTGAACAATACTGTGCAGTAATGGAACAATATACCGTGCTGTCAACGAACACTATTAACTGATCACTATAACGTATGGTGATGGCAAACTGTTGGGTAGTTATCAAACACTACACAATACAATAATCGAACATTGTTGTGCAATGAACGAACAACATACTGTACCACCAGCGACCAACGCACCGTGCAGTGGTCCAACACTAATGTGCCGTAATCGAAATATATTTCGTGCAGCCAACTCACATTATATCGTACTTTGTGTAGTGACCAAACAATGTGCAGTGAATTAACCGAACACTAGTGTTTAGTAAGCGAACACTATACTGTACGGGTATTCAAACAATATATCCTATGTTAATCAAACACTACCGTGCAATTAATCGAACATCGTGCAAAGAAAAATTTGCCACGTAGCCGTGAATGTCTCCAGGTCAGTCTCATCTTTACTAAGAGAAAAGGTAAATGGCCATGTACTCGGGGCAACATAAACAGTGAACAGAAAATATTTAGTTATAGATGTAAGCTCGTCAGATAATGCGACCTACCTTCTTATCCCCGCACGTTGTTCCTCTACCAGGGAGTATCCCTCTACATGTACCTTGGCTTCCAGGGATCTTGCACCATGTTAGTGTGCACAGACTCTCATATTCGGAAGGAGAAGAATACAATGTCTGTGACCGAAAATAATCAACCGAGCCGATGAGGTTATAACAAAAGGGTCATCAACATTCATAAATTAGTCTGACATGAAATGTTTTAGAAGCAACAGTTTCACTTTTGATCTCACTCCAAAGTGATAGGCAATTCATGATAGTCTCTGTTTTATGAGTTCGTTGGATGACAGTAAACCCTTTCTGGGATTTAGGTACATTCGATTTAAAAGCTTCCTATTTGATCACAACTTGAGAAGTAAATTTTTTCCTTACCCGACAGAAGTAGGACCCATTGCCCAAGCTCAGAACACACTGTTCATCGAGAGAATAGAACTGGCCGGTGAGAACCGTTAACAGGTCGTCTATTGCAGTAGGGTCAGCACCTGAATCGTCCGTTAACAAGCAGTTAGGTGACCTGTCAACATATTCCAAGATGTCATGGCAGATGGCGGAGTTCCTTGTTGTTTGCAGCATGTACTTTGTGACTACATAGACTGGATGGTATAGTATAGCAGTCATTTCCTGAGCGGTCATTATCAGTGGAGAGAAGTCATTCACACAACACTCTTGTTCCGGTACAACAGATTTGCAGCTAGTTTAAACAGTAAACTTCCCGTACAAATTATCCAAAATAACCATGCATGCATTATTAGTTATGATGAAGTATTCCTGTAACAAAACAAATAACACAGCTAACGTATTTGTTCTGATGATCTTCACCAAATGTTCATGAAGAAGTGCCTTTTTAGTCCACAAGCATTTCACAAATGGCCATGAAATACAATAATAAAAAACATTACGAATTAAACATAAATGTCACTGAATGTAATATCTGCACTGTTTAACATTAAAGGTTTTCGATTAACTTTAAAGTCACGTAGTGCAGAAATCCTTCAGGTAAGCTGGTGGTGCTCGAGAACGCTGAGATAGGTTGTATCCCTGTCAAGTCCAGCTTGAGATGGCTTAGGAATCATCAGGTGAGATTTATACTGGTATCTGTTCACACGAGTTATCTATTACAGACTGGTTGGTGATTTGCCGGTCACTGTTAGGAATCTTTTGCATGAATAGAGATATTGTCATAAATACAACTGGTGGTTCTTGAGTTGACAATTTTGTTACATCTGGTGACTTTAGATATCCTTCCTTCCTTTCAGAACGATACCCATTATCCTTTCTTAGGTTGTCTGTCATCTCATATCCAAACAGGTTCTCCTATTCCTACATTTCGAGAATCTTTTTCTCGCGAAGATTGTCTCTAAATTCGCTGTCCAAAATTTGGCCTGATGGCGGCAAGTCTTGTTCTAAGGTTTTTACTTAAAAGTAGCTTAGCTGGTGTACGCTTGCTGGTAAAATGTAGCGTATTTCTGTACGACATCAAGTCTTGTTCTAAGGTTTCTACCCAGAAGTAGTTCAGCCGGTGTACGCTTGGTGGTACAATATGGCGCAGTTCTGTACGACATCAAGTCTGGTTCTAAGGTTTCTACCAAGAAGTAGTTCAGCTGGTGTTCGCTTGGTGGTACAATATGGCGCAGTTCTGTACCACATCTAGTCTGGTTCCAAGGTTTCTACCCAGAAGTAGTTCAGCTGGTGTACACTTAGTGGTACAATGTTGGTGTGGTACAGTTCTGCTGGTGTTCGGTCGGTGGTACTGTATGGCCTAACTCTGTACCACATCTAGTCTGGTTCCAAGGTTTCTACCCAGAAGTAATTGAGCTGGTGTACGCTTGGTGGTACAATATGGCGCAGTTCTGTACGACATCAAGTCTGGTTCCAAGGTTTCTACCCAGAAGTAATTGAGCTGGTGTATGTTTGGTGGTACAATATGGCGCAGTTCTGTACGACATCAAGTCTGGTTCCAAGGTTTCTACCCAGAAGTAATTGAGCTGGTGTATGTTTGGTGGTACAATATGGCGCAGTTCTGTACGACATCAAGTCTGGTTCCAAGGTTTCTACCCAGAAGTAGTTCAGCTGGTGTTCGCTTGGTGGTACAATATGGCGCAGTTCTGTACCACATCAAGTCTGGTTCCAAGGTTTCTACCCAGAAGTATTTCAGCTGGTGTATGCTTGGTGGTACAATATGGCGTAGTTCTGTACGACATCAAGTCTGGTTCTAAGGTTTCTACCATGAACTAATTCAGCTGGTGTACACTTGGTGGTACTGTGTGGCGTAGCTCTCTACGACATGAAGTTTGGTCCTAAGGTTTCTACCCAGAAATAGTTCAGCTGGTGCATGCTTGGTGGTAATGTGTGGCGTAGCTCTCTACGACATCAAGTCTGGTTCTAAGGTTTCTACCCAGAAGTAGTTCAGCTGGTGTTCGCTTGGTGGTACAATATGGCGCAGTTCTGTACCACATCTAGTCTGGTTCCAAGGTTTCTACCCAGAAGTAGTTCAGCCGGTGTACACTTAGTGGTACAATGTCGGTGTGGTACAGTTCTGCTGGTGTTCGGTCGGTGGTACTGTATGGCCTAACTCTGTACCACATCTAGTCTGGTTCTAAGGTTTCTACTCAGAAGTAATTCAGCTGGTGCATGCTTGGTGGTACTATGGGGCGAAGCTCTCTACGACATCAAGTCTGGTCCTAAGGTTTCTACCCAGAAATAGTTCAGCTGGTGTTCGCTTGGTGGTGCTGTGTCGCGTAGCTCTCTACGACATCAAGTCTGGTTCTAAGGTTTCTACCCAGAAATAGTTCAGCTGGTGTTCGCTTGGTGGTACTGTGTGGCGTAGCTCTCTACGACATCAAGTCTGGTTCTAAGGTTTCTACCATAAACTAATTCAGCTGGTGTACACTTGGTGGAACTGTGTGGCGTAGCTCTCTACGACATGAAGTTTGGTTCTAAGGTTTCTACCCAGAAATAGTTCAGCTGGTGCATGCTTGGTGGTACTGTGTGGCGTAGCTCTCTACGACATCAAGTCTGGTCCTAAGGTTTCTACCCAGAAATAGTTCAGCTGGTGTTCGCTTGGTGGTACTGTGTGGCGTAGCTCTCTACGACATCAAGTATGGTTCTAAGGTTTCTACCATGAACTAATTCAGCTGGTGTACGCTTGGTTGTACTATGTGGCGTAGTTCAGCTGGTGTTCACTCGGTGTGCTGTGTGGCGTAGTTTTTATACAACGTCAAGTCTCGTTCTGAGGTTTCTACCATGAACTAACTTAGCTGGAGTTCGCTCGGTGATACTGTGTGGCGTAGCTCTGTACGACATCAAGTTTGGTTCCAAGGTTTCTACCAAGAAGTAATTGAGCTGGTGTATGCTTGGTGGTACAATATGGCGCAGTTCTGTACGACATCAAGTCTGGTTCCAAGGTTTCTACCCAGAAGTAATTGAGCTGGTGTATGCTTGGTGGTACAATATGGCGCAGTTCTGTACAACATCAAGTCTGATTCTAAAGTTTCTACTCAGAAGTATTTCAGCTGGTGTACGCTTGGTGGTACAATATGGCGCAGTTCTGTACGACATCAAGTCTGGTTCTACGGCTTCTACCCAGAAGTATTTCAGCTGGTGTACGCTTGGTGGTACAATATGGCGCAGTTCTGTACGACATCAAGTCTGATTCTAAGGTTTCTACCCAGAAGTATTTCAGCTGGTGTACGCTTGGTGGTACAATATGGCGCAGTTCTGTAGGACATCAAGTTTGGTTCTAAGGTTTCTACCCAGAAGTATTTCAGCTGGTGTATGCTTGGTGGTACAATATGGCGCAGTTCTCTACGACATCAAGTCTGGTTCTAAGGTTTCTACCCAGAAGTAATTGAGCTGGTGTACGCTTGGTGGTACAATATGGCGCAGTTCTGTACGACATCAAGTCTGGTTCTAAGGTTTCTACCACGAAGTATTTCAGCTGGTGTACGCTTGGTGGTACAATATGGCGCAGTTCTCTACGAAATCAAGTCCGGGCCTCAGGTTTCTACCCAGAAGTAGTTCAGCCGGTGTACGTTTGGTGGTACAATATGGCGCAGTTCTGTACGACATCAAGTCTGATTCTAAGGTTTTTACCCAGAAGTATTTCAGTTCTTGATGTGGTACAGAATACCCAGAAGTATTTCAGCTGGTGTATGCTTGGTGGTACAATATGGCGCAGTTCTGTACCACATCAAGTCTGGTCCTAAGGTTTCTACCCAGAAATAGTTCAGCTGGTGTTCGTTTGGTGGTGCTGTGTCGCGTAGATCTCTACGACATCAAGTCTGGTTCTAAGGTTTCTACTCAGAAGTAGTTCAGCTGGAGTACGTTTGGTGGTGCTGTGTCGCGTAGCTCTCTACGACATCAAGTCTGGTTCTAAGGTTTCTACCCAGAAATAGTTCAGCTGGTGTTCGCTTGGTGGCACTGTGTGGCGTAGCTCTCTACGACATCAAGCATGGTTCTAAGGTTTCTACCATGAACTAATTTAGCTGGTGCATGCTTGGTGGCACAATATGGCGCAGTTCTGTACGACATCAAGTCTGATTCTAAGGTTTCTGCCCAGAAGTATTTCAGCTGGTGTACGCTTGGTGGTACTGTTTGGCGTAGCTCTCTACGACATCAAGTCTGGTCCTAAGGTTTCTACCCAGAAGTAGTTCAGCTGGTGTTCGCTTGGTGGTACTATGGGGCGAAGCTCTCTACGACATCAAGCATGGTTCTAAGGTTTCTACCATGAACTAACTTAGCTGGTGTTCGCTCGGTGGTACTGTGTGGCGTAGCTCTATACGACATCAAGTCTGGTTCTAAGGTTTCTACCCAGAAGTAGTTCAGCTGGTGCACGCTTGGTGATACTATGTGGCGTACTTTTGTACAAAATCAAGTCTGGTTCTAAAGTTTCTACCCAGAAGTAATTGAGCTGGTGTACGTTTGGTGGGACTATGTGGCGTCGTTCAGCTGGTGTACACTCGGTAGTACAATGTGGCATAATTCTGTACAACATCAATTCTGGTTCTAAGGTTTCTACCCAGTAATTCAGCCGGTGTATGCTTGGTGGTACTGTGTCGCGTAGCTCTCTACGCCATCAAACCTCCTTCTAAGATTTCTACCATGAAAAAATTTAGCTGGTGTACGCTTGATGGTGCATTGTGGCGTACTTTTGTACACAATCAAGTCTGCTTCTAATGTTCTACCCAGAACTAATTCAAATGGTGTACGTTTCGTGGTAATGTGTGGCGTAGTTCCGTAGAACATCAACTCTGGTTCTAAGGTTTCTACCATGAAAAAATTTAGCTGGTGTACGCTTGATGGTGCAATGTGGCGTAGTTCTGTATGACATCAAGTCTGGTTTTAAGGTTTCTACCCAGAAGTATTTGAGCTGGTGTACATTTGGTGGTGCAATGTGGCGTAGTTCTATATGACATCAAGCCTGGTTCTATGGTTTCTACCATGAACTAATAAAGAGGTGTGCGCTTGGTGGTACTATGTGGCGTAGTTCAGCTGTCGTTTACTCGGTGATGCTGTGTGGCGTAGATTTGTAGACATCAAGTCTGGTTCTAAGGTTTCTACTCAGAAGTATTTCAGCTGATGTACACTTGGTGGTACTGTGTGGCGTCGTTCAGCTGGTATTCCTTCGGTGGTACTGTGTGCCCTAGCACTGTACCACATCACGTCTGGTTCTAAGGTTTCTACCATGAACTAATTCAGCTGGTGTACACTTGGTGGTACAATGTGGCGAAGCTCTCTACGACATCGAGTCTGGTTCTAATATTGCTACCCAGAAGTATTTCAGCTGGTGTACGCTTGGTGGTACTGTATGGCGCAGTTCTGTACGACATCAAGTCTGATTCTAAGGTTTCTACCCAGAAGTATTTCAGCTGGTGTACGCTTGGTGGTACAATATGGCGCAGTTCTGTACGACATCAAGTCTGGTTCTAAGGTTTCTACCCAGGAGTATTTCAGCTGGTGTATGCTTGGTGGTACAATATGGCGCAGTTCTGTACGACATCAAGTCTGGTTCTAAGGTTTCTACCCAGAAGTAATTGAGCTGGTGTACGCTTGGTGGTACAATATGGCGCAGTTCTGTACGACATCAAGTCTGGTTCTAAGGTTTCTACCACGAAGTATTTCAGCTGGTGTACGCTTGGTGGTACAATATGGCGCAGTTCTGTACGACATCAAATCTGATTCTAAGGTTTCTACTCAGAAGTATTTCAGCTGGTGTACGCTTGGTGGTACAATATGGCGCAGTTCTGTACGACATCAAGTCTGATTCTAAGGTTTCTACCCAGAAGTATTTCAGCTGGTGTACGCTTGGTGGTACAATATGGCGCAGTTCTGTACGACATCAAGTCTGATTCTAAGGTTTCTACCCAGAAGTATTTCAGCTGGTGTACGCTTGGTGGTACAATATGGCGCAGTTCTGTACGACATCAAGTCTGATTCTAAGGTTTCTACCCAGAAGTATTTCAACTGGTGTACGCTTGGTGGTACAATATGGCGCAGTTCTGTACGACATCAAGTCTGATTCTAAGGCTTCTACCCAGAAGTATTTCAGCTGGTGTACGCTCGGTGGTACAATATGGCGCAGTTCTGTACGACATCAAGTCTGATTCTAAGGTTTCTGCCCAGAAGTATTTCAGCTGGTGTACGCTTGGTGGTACAATATGGCGCAGTTCTGTACGACATCAAGTCTGGTTCTATGGTTTCTACCCAGAAGTAGTTCAGCTGGTGTATGCTTGATGGTACTATGGGGCTTAGTTGTGCTCGACATCAAGTCTGGTTCTAAGGTTTCTACCATGAACTAATTTAGCTGGTGTACGCTTGATGGTACAATGGGACGAAGCTCTCTACGACATTCGAGTCTGGTTCTAATATTGCTACCCAGAAGTAGTTCAGCTGGTGTACGCTTGGTGGTACTATGGGGCGAAGCTCTCTACGACATCGAGTCTGGTTCTAAGGTTTCTACCCAGAAGTAGTTCAGCTGGTGTATGCTTGATGGTACTATGGGGCTTAGTTGTGCTCGACATCAAGTCTGGTTCTAAGGTTTCTACCATGAACTAATTTAGCTGGTGTACGCTTGATGGTACAATGGGACGAAGCTCTCTACGACATCGAGTCTGGTTCTAATATTGCTACCCAGAAGTATTTCAGCTGGTGTACGCTTGGTGGTACTATGGGGCGAAGCTCTCTACGACATCGAGTCTGGTTCTAAGGTTTCTACCCAGAAGTAGTTCAGCTGGTGTTCGCTTGGTGGTACTGTGTGGCGTAGCTCTGTAGGATAGCAAGGATTCTGATATCTTCTGATTCCAAGAAGCCTTCTGATCCTGTCTAGATTCCAATGCTCGTTTCAATGTCCCAACAAAGCCTTCTGTTTGACCATTTGGCTGGGATAGAATGGTGGAGATTGGACATGGTGAACATTGTTGATCTTCGAGAAGTCCTGAAACAACTTAGAGGGCCATTAAGGGTCATTGTCAGATACAAGTTCAGTAAGAACGTCATGCTCTGAGAAGACAGTTTGTAATTTCTCCGCAGTTCTTTCCGCAGTTGTCGAAAACATCTGAATTACAATATACCATATTAAATGAGCACGCGCTATAAATGAAGTTTTCCGCAATAAATGGTCCTTTTTCACATTTCTGTCCATTGTAAGACACATCTATTTCATACTTTTCTCACTCTTTCACTCTGTGTCTTGTTAGTATATTTAGGTTTCATTTTATTATGAGACAAGATTTCATTCTTTGCCAGCTTTGACATTAGAGATAAGGCTCACTCAATGTGGAAGATTCCTATTTGATTTTACATTCACTTTAATCTCTAGGTTAACCTTGATTTAAGCACTTCCAGCGTACATTAATATCAGTGGGATGTGTTCCTCACATGTATTCGGCAATAGTTCAACAAACGAGTTCCTTTCAGTTCGCAACATTTACTTTGTTGCACAGACTGGGTGGTATAGAACAGCAGTAAACTTGACATCCAGATGTCAGGGAGCGGCAATTGTTAGTAGGGAGAAGTTATTTACACAACAGACAGGTGAGAGTGTTCTTGAGACTGCTTAGACCTGAGACCTTCAGATGAAACTACTGAAGAATAATCAGTCCTCAGACCTTCAAGCTGGTAAGTTGACAACCTGTCCGAGAGACCAAGGATTGGGAAATTAAAAATGGCCAACAGGGTTGGAGGCCTCAGTTATCTGCCTTTTGTACATTGTAGCTATGAAACAATTCCCAGATTAAGGTTGATACTTACAGTGAAGACGCGTATGTTCTGAAATAGTCCACAGAACAGTCAGTGAAGAACCACTGATTCCGTGCTGCATCCCCGGTTCTTGCCCCACTCGATGGTGCCATGATATAGTAATCGCTTGGATCACAGGCATTTCCATCACCGTCGTGCCCTGCTCCCAAACTGGAATTGCAAGAGATAGACCATAGACATAGATCCTGACCTCTCAGATACCTCACCGAGAATTGTAGAAAGATCACACCATGTGGGAATGTGAGTATTTCTTTTATCACAATGCGTTTATTATTCCAAATACGACGAACACACATTTGTCTGACCTATTCATGTAATTCATATAACAACTGACAAGGAGGAGCCTCTACAATACACAGACTCAGGAAGCATTGACGGGTCATGCGTGTACTTAACAAAGACTGCATATACACAGGTGATATCATGAGAAACCTGCACAGGTATGGTTCTACCTGGGCGAATTGAACGTCATACATATACACACCTGCACAGGTATGGTTCTACCTGGGGGAAATGAACGTCATACATATACACACCTGCACAGGTATGGTTTTACCTGGGGGAAATGAACGTCATACATATACACACCTTGATGCCTGAGAGTGGTTTCTGAGTAGTAAAGTGGCCGTCGGCACTTCTGAAAAGTGTCCATGTTAAACAAGCTTTCTGCTAAAATGGAGTAGTTCGAGTGGCAGCTGTATACTTACTTATGTCCTAGCTCGTGTGCAGCTACTGTCACAGTCACAAAATTAAATTTATCTTCGTTTATGGAGACGGCATTAACTGTACATGCACCACCAACGAACGCCAGACCTGCAGATAAAAAACAATCTGAAAAGTTCATAAGCTGTTCACAAGGGTTAAATGTCAGATGATAGCACTGGGTATAATAAAAAAAGCTGCAGCCTTGGTCGAATAATTGTACTGTAACCAACTGTTAGCCATTTTGACAGAAACACTAAGTGAGGGCGGCAGTTTCAAGCGTAACCCTCTTTGCAATTTAGCCATTCTGGCAGAAACACCAATTCACGGTGGTGCTTTCAAGTGTAGGCCTCTATACAGTCCAGTCAGCCTGACAGAAACACTAGGTAACGGGCGGTGGTTTCAAGCGTAACCCTATTTATAATTTAGCCATTCTGACAGAAACTCTAAAGGAGGGCAGTGGTTTCAAGCGTAGCCCTCTTTACAGTTCAATCAGACTGACAGAAACACTAAGTGAGGGCGGTGGTTTCAAGCGTAACCCTCTTTATAATTTAGCCAATCTGATAAAAACACTAAGTAACGGGCGGTGGTTTCAAGCGTAACCCTATGTATAATTTAGCCATTCTGATAGAAAAATCTAAGGGAGGGCAATTGTTTCAAGCATAGCCCTCTTTAGAGTTCAGTCTGACAGAAACATGGAGGACGGTGGTTTCAAGCGTAACGTTATTTTCAAGTCAGCCATTCTGAAAGAAACACTAAGTGAGGACGGTGGTTTCAAGCGTAGCCCTCTTTTCAAGTCCAGATGGCTTTGCAACTCTCTACGTTTCTGCTAACAAAATCTAAGCGTTAGCTGTCTGTAGAGTTAGCTTTCTTTTCCTTAAAGTTGAAATAATAACATGTCAGTAGAACTAGTAATAGATCAGTCATACATCATTATCATAGGATTTAGTTTAACAGACATGCAAGAAAATATGACAGCACTGGAAATTGCTGTGCACTACACTGCAATCTAACCTGCATTTGCTGTAGAGCCATCTCGAGTTAGGTCAGCCCTGAAAGAACACAAGGAGTTACATTATACATGTATGACAATGAACTAGCTAACCGAATGTACTAAATAGAAGGACTGGAGAAGAGATCTGATCAAGTGTCCAACAAATATATTATTAGTGAAAGAAGGATGTTTCTACTCCTATCCGAAGATTTCCAGGCATGCTGGCATAAGGATGAGCAGGCTTACCGCCGCGTGGAAGTGCAGACCGGCAGATATGTGGATGATCAGGTAGGCAAACACGTGGAAGGGGCAGACGTGCCATCATGTGGATGAGCAGACATACCATCAGATGGACGAGCAGACATACCTTCGGGTGGATGAGCGGGCATGATGTCATTTGGATAACCAGACATGCTGTCACTTAGATGACCAGACATGCTGTCATTTGGATGACAAGACATGCCGTCATGGTATAAGGTATGCATGTGGATGGGCATGTGGATGAATATGCATGTGAATAAGCAGACATGCCGTTAGGTGGATGTCCAGACAGGTAGGAATGTGGATGACTAGACAGGCAGACATGTGGATGACCAGACATGATGACTACACAAGCAGGCATGTAGATGGGCAGTCATACCGTACTAAAACAGGCAGGCATGGGGATGAGCAGACGGGTAGGCATGTGAACAAAGAGACAGGTAGGCATGTGGTTAGAGAGACAGGTGGTCATGTGGATGAATAGGCGGGTAGGCATCTGGATAAACAGACAAACCGTCATGAGACAGGTAGGCATGTGGATGAACAGACAGGTAGATGTGTCGATAACCAGACAGGTAGGAAGGTGGATGAGCAGACAGATAAGCATATGGATAAAGAGACAGGTAGACATGTGGATGACCAGACATACCGTCATGTGATAGGTAGGCATCTGGATAAACAGACAAACCGTCATGAGACAGGTAGGCATGTGGATGAACAGACAGGTAGGCGTGTCGATAAACAGACAGGCAGGAAGGTGGATGAGCAGACAGATAAGCATATGGATAAAGAGACAGGTAGACATGTGGATGACCAGACATACCGTCATGTGATAGGTAGCATGTGGATGTGTAGACATACCATCAGGTAGATGGCCAGACAGGTAGGCACTTTGATAAACAGACAAATAGGCATGTGGACGAAGAGACAGGCAGGTATGTGGATGAGCAAACAGGTAGGCATTTGGATGAGCAAACAGGTAGTCATGTGGATGAGCAAACAGGTAGGCATGCACATAAACAGACAGGTAAGTATTTGGATGAGCAGACATGCCATCAGGTGGCTGAACATACAAGTACGTCTGTGGATGAGCAGATAGGTAGGTATTTGGATGACCAAACAGGTAGGCATGTGGATGAGCAAACTGCCTGTAGGAATGCACATAAATGTGACAGGTAGGTCTGTGGATGAGCAGATAGGTAGGTATTTGGATGACCAAACAGGTAGGCATGTGGATGAGCAAACTGCCTGTAGGAATGCAAATGAACAGACAGGTAGGTCTGTGGATGAGCAGACAGGTAGGCATTTGGATGAGCAAACAGGCATGCACATAAACAGACAGGTAGTATCTGGATGAGCAGACATGCCGTCAGGCGGATGAACAGACAAGTAGGTATGTGGATGAGCAGACAGGTAGGCATTTGGATGGCCAAACAGGTAGGCATGTGGATGAGCAAAGAGAAAGGCATGCACATAAACAGGTAAATATTTGGACATGCCGTCATGTGAATGAACATGCATGATGTTAGACAGCCAAACAAGCCATTGGAAAACACAAAAGTGTCAAAATGTGAATAGTTATGTGGACTGTCAAATGTGTATGAAATTTATGTGGATGCTAAGATACGTAATTATGTGGATGCTAACACACGTAGTTGTGTGGATGTTAAGACACGCAGTTATGTGGACGTTAAGACACGTAGTTTTGTGGATGCTAAGACACGTAGTTTTGTGGATGCCAAGACACACAGTTGTGTGGATGCTAAGACACGCAGTTATGTGAATGCTAAGACACGCACTTATGTGGATGCTAAGACAGAAAATTATCTGAATGCTGAGACGCGCAGGTATGCGGATGTTAAGACACGGTTATGGTGACGCTAAGATACACAGTTATGCAGTTAATAAAATATACAGTACTGCTGACAATCGAACAGTCGTGTGGATGGAGAGACAGGTGGATGATCAGACTGATAGTTCAGTGCATGTAAAGACAGGCAGATTTGTGAATATTTAGATGGGCAGTTGCTTATGTGAATAGTCGAACAGACAGCTGTGTGAATGGAGAGACACAGTTTTGTGGATGATCAGATAAATAGTTCTGTGGATGTAAAGGCAGGTAGAAATGTGGATTTTTAGACAGGTGGTTACTTCTGTCGATAGTCGTGTGGTCAGGCAGTCGTGTGGATGGAGTGACAGGTGGATAGTTGTGTGAATGAAAAGACAGGTGGTTACCTATATGGATATTTAGACAGGTGGTTACTAGTGTGGATATTTAGACAGGCGGTTACTTCTGTGGATATTTGGACAGGCGGTTACTTGTGTGAATATTTAGACAGGCGGTTACTTGTGTGGATATTCAGACAACTGGTTACTTATGCGGATATTTAGACAGATGCTTACTTATGCGGATATTTAGACAGGTGGTTACTTGTGCGGATATTTAGACAGGTGGTTACTTGTGTGAATATTTAGACAGGCGGTTACTTATGTGGATGTTTGGACAGGCGGTTACTTATGCGGATATTTAGACAACTAGTTATTTATACGGATATTTAGACAGGTGGTTACTTATGTGGATATTTGGACAGGCGGTTACTTGTGTGGATATTTCGACAGGCGGTTACTTGTGTTCATATTTCGACAGGCGGTTACTTCTGTGGATATTTCGACAGGCGGTTACTCATGTGAATATTTAGACAGGTGTTTACTCCTGTGGATATTTAGACAGGTGTTTACTTCTGCAGATAGTCAAACAGATAGTTATATGGATGAATAAGACGAGCATTTATTGGAAATGAATCCTTCACGCCATATCGTGACAGTTCTGCGGATCGTCAGAACAAAAACGCTCCTAGTGAACAGCATTTCTCTCATTCAGGATACTCCACTGGTAGAATTCATTTCTGGTTAAATCAATTCTGTTTCCAAGCAGCGAAATAACGACTGGGGATAGCCCCATGGGATTGTAGAGTATCTGTAAAAGACATACAAACTTTCCTGTTTTGATAAGACAATTCAAAAACTCCATAAAATAATTATCGATATCAGTGGGATTCGAACTCCACCTAATGAAACTGAGAAGTAAAACTGCTCATAAATTGCGAACCGTCAATTTTTTAAACTCTTTCATATGCCGAATGCCATTCCCATACAAAAATATAATAAATATATATAAACTCTTAAAATATAATTAATTAAACAAACAAAGAAAATAAAGGATATATGATAATCAAATATTTATACCGGCGCTCTTGGATTGCACGTTTGATCTACTGCAGGCAGTCAATACTAAGAAGAACACATTGTTTCAAAGCTGATTCTAAACCTAATGGACTAGCAGAACAATAATGTCAATTTGATTTTCTGCTCATAGCCCTAAACAAAAAGACAAACAGAATAACGTCGCTGCAAAGACAGTTACAACAATTTCATTAGAAAATACATTTTTGCAAGCCATCAATACAATTTGCACTTTGACAGCAACTTGCGACAAAACTATACTCCTGTGAAAGAAATAAGACCAGTTTTGCGATCCGGACGTCAAACTACGTCAGGTAACCCGCTTAAAATCTTAAAATTAAACAAAAATTTGGTTCACTTTTGCTCTATCGGCTAAAACCTAATTTTCTCACACATTGCATTTTTTTTCTTCACCAATATCCTGCTTGGAAGGCTTGTTATGTGTGCTAAATTTGAAGTCAGTTGGACTTTTGGGTTCTGGAGATACTGACTCTCAAATGTTTTCATTTCAATTCAAAATGGCCTCCCGGTCAGGTGAATGAGGAAACGTACGATTCACGGTCAGGTGACTGTGGACACTCTAATTAGTACTAGCCAAAGTTCATCTAAAGGTCTAGTATAAACGTACGATTCACGGTCAGGTGACTGTGGACACTCTAATTAGTACTAGCCAAAGTTCATCTAGAGGTCTAGTTTAAACGTACGATTCACGGTCAGGTGACTGTGGACACTCTAATTAGTACTAGCCAAAGTTCATCTAAAGGTCTAGAATAAACGTACAATTCACAGTCAGGTGACTGTGGACACTCTAATTAGTACTAGCCAAAGTTCATCTAAAGGCCTAGTATAAACGTACGATTCACGGTCAGGTGACTGTGGACACTCTAATTAGTACTACCTAAAGTTCATCTAGAGGTCTAGTATAAACGTACGATTCACGGTCAAGTGACTGTGGACACTCTAATTAGTACTAGCCAAAGTTCATGTAAAGGCCTAGTATAAACGTACGATTCACGGTCAGGTGACTGTGGACACTCAAATTAGTACTAGCCAAAGTTCATCTAAAGGCCTAGTATAAACGTACGATTCACGGTCAGGTGACTGTGGACACTCTAATTAGTACTAGCCAAAGTTCATCTAAAGGTCTAGTATAAACGTACGATTCACGGTCAGGTGACTGTGGACACTCTAATTAGTGCTAGCCAAAGTTCATCTAAAGGTCTAGTATAAACGTACGATTCACAGTCAGGTGACTGTGGACACTCTAATTAGTACTAGCCAAAGTTCATCTAGAGGTCTAGTATAAACCTATGCTTCACGCATCTCAGCGTTTGATGACGTCACTTTCGGTGATGTAAAATTTGTCTCCTTGGCTTCGGATGATGTTAAGCCTTTAGACCGTCACTCTAGCTTCATTTGTTAAGGAGGAATACCTGCTTCCTGTTTTGAGGATGTCACTTCGGGTTTTGCATAAATTCCATATTCAGAATCAGTGTCCAAAACAGCATCAGATAGCCTATTTTCCACAGAAAAGTTTTTTCTACTCGTTATTTTAAATGGTTATTAAAATTTTGGAAAAGTCCAAGGAGAAAACACCTACACTATTTTCATGTCAGTAAATTCATTCCACGAGTACTTTCGCAAAGGACATTTTAGCCAATCATTGATCGTCTCTTATAAATGTGTATTTCCTTGTTTCGAAGCAAAAGCATGTATGCTAATAAGCAGTGGCATGAAACGAACAGGCAGCCGAAAGTCACTATGCTATCCGGCAAATACCGGTGATAGCGAAAGAGACCGAAAAGCCTATCGATGTAGCCTATGTTGTTGTTGTTTCCACACTAATTTCTTTCAAATCTATTTTGCCTCAAAATAACCACCCCCTTGCTAGCCGTTAACACGTCAATGTGCACGACTATTTTTCGCGCTTGCACTTATAGGTTTAGAGTGAAATAAATTTATTCCATATACCGCATAGTCCTACTTCTCACTTCTCGCCATATCCCATGCTGTTTTGAATTCCTGTCAGTATCAGTAAATAAGGTGGAATTTGAGTGGACCATGAATTATGCATATTTATGCCGAAATGTTCAGGGCTTTGAAGAGTAAATATGGCTCAGTATATCAAGATAGATGATGTCGGGCATTCCTAGCTTGATTAAGTAAAGATGCATACTTTCTGATCGTGCACTTACTTAGTAAACAGCATGGTGTGATCACTTGAAGGTGAGGTAAAGTTGTTCTGACGCCAGTCTCGAAACGAAGACAGAGCCGCAAAAGAGTCAACAAACGGCCGTTCTAAGTCATCGGGATTGGTCGTAGCCATACCAGTGGTCCACGGGGATGTCGCTTCTTCCTGTTAACCCACAATCGTACCCACCGTGCATTTCACTCAGTCTCAGACACTGTATTCAGCTTTCGTCGAGACACGGACATCTGTTATTGTTGCATGCCCACTGCTATTGCTTCGTTCCCTCTGCTATTGTCACATGTTCACTGGTGTTGTCAAATGTCTACTGCTATTGTCACATGTTCACTGGTGTTGTCAAAGATCTACTGTTATTGTCACATGTCCACTGATACTGTCTCGTTTCTACTGCTCGTCACTATATTACCGTTGCCATGTACCCGATATTATTAGAGGTCCACACTATCCTAGCGGACACCTCCAGAAATCGTTCGGATTATCACGGGTCCACACTATCCTAGCGGACACCTCCAGAAATCGTTCGGATTATCACGGGTCCACGCTGTTCTAGCGGGACACCACCAGAAATCGTTCAGATTATCAGGGGTCCACGCTGTTCTAAAGGGACACCTCCAGAAATCTTTCGGATTATCAGGGTTGCAGGCTATTTTAGCCGGACATCTGAAATCGTTCGCATTATCAGGGGTGCAGGCTATCCAAGCGGGACACCACTAGAAATCGTTCGGATTTTTATTACTTTTAGTCAGCTCGTAAAATTGTAGGCTAATATCTCGGAAACTGGTAAATCCGAAAAACTCCAAATTTTGGAATTTTAATAACAAAGGTATGAAGCAAATTTTGACGTTTTGTGTCTTTTAGTCAGTCACTTGATTTAGTGGCAGTTTTGAATTTTATTGCGTTTGATATGCAAATTAGGCTGTGACTGGCCAATGAAGTAAGTTCAAAAGCATGTCAACTCATTGTACAATTGTACCAAATAAAAACCTTTAGGAGAATACCTTGATATTAGGATTATGAATTTCAAACTTTTCCAGTTTGAGTTGTGGTTTTCATGTAATTGCCATTAAGCTTTTCTGAATTTTTTTTTCTCCATAATTTAACATGCGAGATTTATGCAAGGCAGCACGAAACTTGTCGCTGCTGTTTGCCGTGGGAACGGACATCGACTTTGCAACAATGTATTCTGTTTGTCTTTTGTTCTCCGCTATCAGCAGGAGATCAACGGCTCCTAATCTCAGTACTTGTCTTCAGAAATAGATCCATTGTAAATCATTTCTGGCAGTCTAGGGTTCAAATCCAGTATATTCAATTCCATTTTTTTTCTTCTTTTTTCGTTCTTATTTCTACTATTCAGCATACAATTTATGCAAAGCGTGTGGAGTTGATCCCCTTATTTGCTGTCCTCGACAGCTACACATTGAGCCAGCACAGCTATCTGAGAGCAATTATCTACACACCAGCCTCAATGGACATTGTATCTAGTCGCCTGTGGTTCAAATCCAGTTAATTCCTGCCAATTTTTTGGGGGGGGCTTTTTTCCCATTAGCATAAACTTTATAAACATTAGGCTACCAGAAGTGGCAAAAGGCTAGTAGCGTGGACCCTGGCAGAGTTATTGTATAACACCTTTAACTGTTTATTATTATGCTTAGTGCCATTGTCACGTGTCTACTGTTATTATCACGTCTCTTCAGCTTTTGTCACGTGTCTGCTGCTATTGTCATGTGCCTACAGCTTTTGTGATGTTTATACTGCTCCTACCAGGTGTTTGTTATTACTTTCGGCTTGCAGGTGTCCTTTTGTCCGTGGTTTCGATAAGAAAACAGCCATTTCAATGGTGCACATTCAGTCCCCATGTACTGTATTGTAGCCGGATTGCTGCCCAGTAGGCCTAAGTTATCCACTCTCCAGTACATATTACTCGAGACAGACCGTAAATCAGCTTATTAGTGGATATGAAACCGTTTTTTCTTTTCTTTTTTTTTTTTTTTTTTGCCAGTTTTATTAATGATAACGAGCAAACGTTTATGTTAAGAAATGATTAGAAGAAAAATTTCGGAATTTTGGAATCTTCGATTTCAGGTCATGTATATGGCGAAACTCGTACGGTTGTAGCGTTTAAACCGTGGTGTAAGTTTTGACCTAAACTAGAGTCACGGTGTAAAAAGGTTAGATTACAGTTCGGGTGCTCTAATCCCTGATTTGTTCTGTATGATCCATAACACTGCCCAGCTTTCCAGTTTAAATTACATGTAACATTAATAGGTTTTAACAATACTGGCACATGAACAAATATATACAAATACGAGTAATATGACTTGCAGACTTTGTTCGGGCCACAGAAACATGTACATGAGTAACTAATCTACAAAAGTTAAGACGTACATCATAAAGAGTAAATCCAGACCCGTGAAGACAAGTGTGATAGCTGGCAAATGGTCACGCGAAACCGGTGAAATGTAAGTGCATGTCAAAGGGGAGAGTTATCTCCCTTCCTTTGTGTTGTGAAATTTGTTTCACTTATTTAGGTGGTCCCTGTTTCATACCGCACTCAAGGACATTTCACTTATGCGACAACCTTCAGGTTTATTTTTGGTTAAAGTTCAGAGAAAACTCATACACTTCGTCAAAACGTTCACAACCCCCCTGCAACGCAACAGTTTAGCCAGCGAGAGCTGGATTTGAACATGCGATCTCATTCGTCAAGAGATAATTATTTTTGGGCACAGCACATGGGTAAGGGTCTCTTGAAGTTGCCCAAGTGGAGACTCGCCATTTACCTTAAGGCTAAATCTCTACTAACTAAAAACGGAAATGACCATATCCCCGTTTTCTTACCTCTGAGACGTATATTCCAGCATACTTAATACGAAACGCTATGTCGTCCTCAATTATGTTTCTGTACCGTAGGTCCATCTGTAAGTTTTTGAAAATACCCATATAATATACCCATAATAATACCCATATATTATATACCCATATAAAATACATATTAAATATGATAACGCGCATATAAAGAAAGACTAACGCCAAAACACTACGCTTGTTTCGTACAAACAGTAAGGCTTTTGTGAGTTTCGGACAGGCTAAAGGATATCAGTACAAATAGACTACTCATAGATTTTGTGTGACAAAAAATGATTAACTGAAAATATCAATATACCACAAACTGATAGTTATTTAGTGCTAACTTGCCATATGGCCCAACGATTTTGAAAGTTGTTCAAATATTATAGATTCTACCATGGAACATAAAACCGAGAGTTGCCCGGCCACGGGGTACAGCACACTTGATAAATCTACACAGATTACAGCTTCTAGCTTGGCCCATACATCTGATGTTACCTTGCCACGGGGTATAACACACTTGATAAGTCTACACAGATTACAGCTTCTAGCATGGCCTATACATCTGATGTTACCTTGCCACGGGGTATAACACACTTGATAAGTCTACACAGATTACAGTTTCTAGCATGGCCCATACACTTGATGTTACCTTGCCACTAGGTATAACACACTTGATAAGTCTACACATATTACAGCTTCCAGCATGACCCATACACCTGATGTTACCTTACTACGGGGTATGACACACTTGATAAGTCTACACAGATTACAGCTTCTAGCATGGCCCATACACTTGATGTTACCTTGCCACTAGGTATAACACACTTGATAAGTCTACACATATTACAGCTTCCAGCATGACCCATACACCTGATGTTACCTTACTACGGGGTATGACACACTTGATAAGTCTACACAGATTACAGCTTCTAGCATGGCCCATACATCTGATGTTACCTTGCCACGGGGTATGACACAATTGATAAATCTACACAGATTACAACTTCTAGCATGGCCCATACACTTGATGTTACCTTGCCACGGAGTATGACACAATTGATAAATCTACACAGACTACAGCTTCTAGCATGACCCATACATCTGATGTTACCTTGCCACGGGGTATGACACAATTGATAAGTCTACACAGATTACAGCTTCTAGCATGACCCATACACCTGATGTTACCTTGTCACGGAGTAAGACAAACATGATAAATCTACACAGATTACAACTTCTAGCATGACCCATACACCTGATGTTACCTTGCCACGGGGTATAACATACTTGATAAGTCTACACTAATTACAGCTTCTAGCATGACCCATACACCTGATGTTACCTTGCCACTAGGTATGACACACTTGATAAGTCTACACAGATTACAGCTTCCAGAATGGCCCATACACTTGATGTTACCTTGCCACTAGGTATAACACACTTGATAAGTCTACACAGATTACAGATTTTTGCCACACCCAAACACTTTGCGTTATCTTGCCACAAGCTCTTACACACGTGATTGTTCCAGACAGAGTAGAGATTCAAGCCACCCAATGATAGCTTGATGAAGGATGCTAATGTGACTATTCCATTCTTTATCCCAACACAAACGTACCTCATTCAGTAGAAAGGCGTAGTACTGTCTGATGGAGTTGATGGCTTGCGCGGACCGGAGATTCGGGTCGGCGATGTTTGTTCTGGCGTACCAACTGTTAAAACAGATAGATGTTTTTACGCATCACTGTTGGTGATGTGGATTGTTTAACGATTGAGACTGTCTGACCTGATCTAGAGACAGGCAATATGCCTCATTTGATTGATTTGTGGTATGCCATCATTCATTTATATTACGGAGGTTTTTTTCATTTATGGTATTCGTCAGTTGATTGAACACTTGCATAAAACTTTTGTGACGTGAAAAATTCACCGTTTGGTTCAGTTTGGACGAATAATTGTCTTGAACTGGAAGCAATTAGTTTGTTAGAGTGGAAATATAACTTTCATGAGCTGGAAACAGTGAGTTGATTGCGCTTGCACGCGTAACTGAATTGGAAAAAATCAGTTACTTGGACACAGACGTAAAGCATTCGTGAGATGAAAACAGCTATTGAGCTGTCTACGAATTGAGAGACACAGCCTTCACGACGGACACACAAACGTCATGGGCGTCTGTGATAAGTCATTCAGACACACAACCTTCATAGGCTCGGGACACACAACCTTCATAGGCTCGGGACACACAACCTTCATAGGCTCGGGACACACAACCTTCATAGGCTCGGGACACACAACCTTCATAGGCTCGGGACACACAACCTTCATAGGCTTGGGACACACAACCTTCATAGGCTCGGGACACACAACCTTCATAGGCTCGGGACACACAACCTTCCTGACTTGGGACACAGTCTCCACAACATGAAGGCAGGAGCGTAAATTATCTTCCACTTAGAACACTCCCCCCTCCCCCATCCAACAACACCTACCCCACCCCACCCCCCACCCCAACAGATAGGGTTGTATTACAGAAGACACAACAAATCCTGCACTAAGCTTTATATCTCAGTAAGCACAGCTATGTACGGTTGTCGAGGAAAAACACCAGGTTACATTTCCCCGATAACATATGTACGTGCATCGCTAAATATTTACAAATCATACACCAAGCTGTATATCCCCAACAACACGACTATGCACGTATATCGTGGAAAACTTGCAAATCATTCACCAGGCTGTACATTCCCGCAAACACAGCTTTACAAATCATACACCAGGTTGTACATCCCCGCAAACACAGCTATACAAGTCATCCACCAGACTGCATATCCCCGCAAACACAGCTTTACAAATCATACACCAGGTTGTACATCCCCGCAAACACAGCTATACAAGTCATCCACCAGACTGCATATCCCCAGCAAACACAGCTTTACAAATCATACACCAGGCTGTACATTCCCCGCAAACACAGCTATACAAGTCATCCACCAGACTGCATATCCCCAGCAAACACAGCTATACAAATCATACACCAGGTTGTACATCCCCGCAAACACAGCTATACAAGTCATCCACCAGACTGCATATCCCCAGCAAACACAGCTTTACAAATCATACACCAGGCTGTACATCCCCGCAAACACAGCTATACAAGTCATCCACCAGACTGCATATCCCCAGCAAACACAGCTTTACAAATCATACACCAGGTTGTACATCCCCGCAAACACAGCTATACAAGTCATCCACCAGACTGCATATCCCCAGCAAACACAGCTATACAAATCATACACCAGGTTGTACATCCCCGCAAACACAACTATACAAGTCATCCACCAGGCTGCATATCTCCAGCAAACACAGCTATACAAATCATACACCAGGTTGTACATCCCCGCAAACACAGCTATACAAGTCATACACCAGACTGCATATCTCCAGCAAACACAGCTATACAAATCATACGCCAGGCTGTACATCCCCGCAAACACAGCTATACAAGTCATCCACCAGACTGCATATCCCCAGCAAACACAGCTATACAAATCATACACCAGGTTGTACATCCCCGCAAACACAGCTATACAAGTCATCCACCAGACTGCATATCCCCAGCAAAACACAGCTTTACAAATCATACACCAGGCTGTACATCCCCGCAAACACAGCTATACAAGTCATACACCAGACTGCATATCCCCGCAAACACAGCTTTACAAATCATACACCAGGCTGTACATCCCCGCAAACACAGCTATACAAGTCATCCACCAGACTGCATATCCCCAGCAAACACAGCTATACAAATCATACACCAGGTTGTACATCCCCGCAAACACAGCTATACAAGTCATCCACCAGACTGCATATCCCCGCAAACACAGCTTTACAAATCATACACCAGGTTGTACATCCCCGCAAACACAGCTATACAAGTCATCCACCAGACTGCAATATCCCCGCAAACACAGCTTTACAAATCATACACCAGGCTGTACATCCCCGCAAACACAGCTATACAAGTCATCCACCAGACTGCATATCCCCAGCAAACACAGCTATACAAATCATACACCAGGTTGTACATCCCCGCAAACACAGCTATACAAGTCATCCACCAGACTGCATATCCCCAGCAAACACAGCTATACAAATCATACACCAGGTTGTACATCCCCGCAAACACAGCTATACAAGTCATCCACCAGACTGCATATCCCCAGCAAACACAGCTTTACAAATCATACACCAGGTTGTACATCCCCGCAAACACAGCTATACAAGTCATCCACCAGACTGCATATCCCCAGCAAACACAGCTTTACAAATCATACACCAGGTTGTACATCCCCGCAAACACAGCTATACAAGTCATCCACCAGACTGCATATCCCCAGCAAACACAGCTATACAAATCATACACCAGGTTGTACATCCCCCGCAAACACAGCTATACAAGTCATCCACCAGACTGCATATCCCCCAGCAAACACAGCTATACAAATCATACACCAGGTTGTACATCCCCGCAAACACAACTATACAAGTCATCCCCAGGCTGCATATCTCCAGCAAACACAGCTATACAAATCATACACCAGGTTGTACATCCCCGCAAACACAACTATACAAGTCATACACCAGACTGCATATCCCCAGCAAACACAGCTATACAAATCATACACCAGGTTGTACATCCCCGCAAACACAGCTATACAAGTCATACACCAGACTGCATATCCCCAGCAAACACAGCTATACAAATCATACGCCAGGCTGTACATCCCCGCAAACACAGCTATACAAGTCATCCACCAGACTGCATATCCCCAGCAAACACAGCTATACAAATCATACACCAGGTTGTATCACGTAAGATATTAACAAATCATTCACAAGGCTGCATATCCTCGCAAACACAAGTAAATGCATGTATGTGTATCAGAGGAAAAACTTACAAGCCATTAACCAGGCTGCATATCCCTGCAAACAAACCTATGTAATGTGTATTAGAGGAGAAACTTACAAACTATTAACCAGGCTGTAAATCCTTGTAAACAAACCTACGTACGTGTATCTGACAAAAAAAACATACAAATCTTACACCACGCTGTAGACCTACAGCAATATAAATATATACACGTATCAGAGGAAAAACTTACAAATCATACACCAGGCTGTCCGTCACCATAAACACCTCCACGCTGTAAGTAGTTACCGCTCTCCGAAAGCGCTGGAATTGGTTGTGCTTCCATACGTCGTCAGTTTTCCTCGTAGGCTTAACATCCGTCTCTGTAATTAGGTAATATATAAGAGTATTTTCAGATGAAGTTATGCATTTTTTGTCAGTTATAGTGTCTATCAGTAATCCATACATGCCTACGTTGGTACTAACTTGTCTACATTCCACACAATCAAGTCTCTCCCAACCACCAAGCCATTCATTGCACTTATTAATTGCACACATTAAGCACGGCGCTAACAAACAGCTCTGGTTCGCTTGGCCATACCGGACTCCGGTAGCTCAGGTCAGTTGGTAGTGTGTTCGATTCAGGGGCAGTAAATCCAGGCTCAATCCTGGGTCGGGTCACACTTAAGACTTTAAAAGAGGAAGTTGTAACTTCCTCGTTTGGCGTTCGGCATTAAGGGGATAGTGGAAAGGACTGGTTGACCTTTATCAGTATAATGGCTCTGACGAGGCGGGTTACTTGCCTTCGGTAAGAGCAGTGGAAATCCGTCCTGCAACAAGGAGGCACATCACATGCACTCTAAGGACTCCTTCGTCGTCATACGACTGAAGAATTGTCAAGTATGACGTTAAACCCCAAGCACTCTCTCGCACTCACTCACTCACACTCACTCACTCATTTTGGCTGGTCCAGAAAATAACAAAATTCTCGATCTTAATTTTCATTGCACGTAATTAGCATCAATGATTTGAATGCGAATGGATAAACAGTTCCGGCAATTGACATTTTATAACTAAAATGTTGTGTTGTCGCCTTGTCGCCCCCATCAAACTGTGAACCAAAAGCCATTAAAATGATGTGAAATTTTGTCTTCGTGGCTGAAGCGACATTTCATCGCAAAATGTATTGGTGACCTACATGTTTGTCTTTCAAATAAAGCGAGTTTTAATTTAACTGTAAAATGGAGCGTCTCTTTCCTGTCCAAATACAGAATAAAACGGGTCGATAGTGGCATTGGGTTTTCATACCAAGGTATTACAGGAAAGAAGCGACAAGTGGAAGAACACGGCGTTTGTGAGGCTTCCCTGTACACCATAGCAGTTTGTATCATGTCGATCGTTCTGCTTGACCTAGCCGGTATGGTGCACCCTGCACCCCTCGCCACGATTACAACCAACTCTACCTTCCCTTACTCGTGAGAGGTTTAGAATAAACGTAAAAGTGTGATCAGTATGAATCTGCTTGTCCTTTTAACTTAAACCTGTTCATTTCTACTTCTCTACATAGAAGAGAAGTACAATTGATACCAATTGTATGTTTGTGCTGGAAAATGAAAATGAAGACCTTTTACATTCCATTCATTACGATGATCTAATCTTATGCAACGTTAAATTATTATTGGCATTAAGTTCTTCATCGCGTTGTCCCATTCAGAGCTTCAGCGTTTGTTCCAAACAGCTTGCGCGAGACTAGAGTCTAGGAGCGCAGTGAATTTTTCTTCTACAGTCCAGGAGCGCTATAAAGTTTTACTCCCTCACCTGGGAAGACGAAATCGGCAGTGAACTCCACACTAGTGTTGATTAGACGAACTACATGTGAGAAAGTCTCATTGCTGTTTATCCTTTCGCCTGGGTAAATCACAAATCCGCCATTCTCAGTCGCAAAAGTGCCCTCCTGTAAAACAATTAACAACATTTGAGCACAAAAGGACTTGTACATAAGATTGAGGTACTCGTCAGCTGATACTCACAGCCGCCAGACACGACAGAAAGACCAATCACATCAATGGCAGAAGTTTGTGGCACTCACTAGATGGTATTCACAGCCCCCAGTCACCAAAAGACGCCCACTTACACCGATGGCCAATGGCTGAGGTACTCACCAGCTTGTACACAGCCACCAGACATCAGAGGACAGCCAGTCACACTATTGGCCTTAGACTGAGATATCCACCAGCTGCCACAATGCACCAGAGAGAGGCCAGTCTCACCAAAGTTCGACGATTGAGGTACCCAGCAGCTGGTACTCATCGCCACAACGCACCAGAGAGAGGCCAGTCTCACCAAAGCTCGCTTGTACTCGACAGCAGCTGGTACTCACAGGAAGCAGACATCAGGGGACAACCAGTTACACCAAGGCCGAAGACTGAGATACTCACCAGCTGGTACTCATGGCCGCCAGGCACCAGAGGACAGACAATCACGTCAATGGCCGCAGAATGAGGGGCTCACCACCCGGCACTCGCATCGGCCAAACATTAGAGGACAGACAATCGCATCAATGGCCGAATATTGAGGTACTCACCACCCGGTATTCACATCCGCCAAACACTAGAGGACGGCCTTTCACACCACTGGCCTTAGATTGAGGTAATCATCAGCTGATATTCACAGCCATCAAACACCAGAGGACAGTCAGTGACACTAATAGCAGAAGACTAAGGTACTCAACAGCTGGTACTCACAGGGAGCAGACACCAGAGGACGGTCAGTGACACCAATGCCGAGGTTTCAGGTACTCACCAGCTGGTACTCACAACCCCCAGACACCAGAGGACGGCCAGTGACACCAATGCCGAGGTTTGAGGTACTCACCAGCTGGTACTCATAGCCCCCAGTCACCAGAGGACGCCCAGTGACACCAATACCGAGGTTTGAGGTACTCACCAGCTGGTACTCACAGTCCCCAGTCACCAGAGGACGGCCAGTGACTCCAATGGCAGCGTTGTTTTTCATGTCCTGGAAGCACTTGGTCTCCTGTAAATTAGATATTTTGTATGTACTTTTACAGTCTGAATTATTAACATTTAAAATCCCCAATCCCTTGTCACTTCCCTATATCCTTTCTAGAACAGCCGTGATTTCTAATTCATTACTAGTATGGTCATCAAACATGGCTTATTAATCCTAGTTTCCAATAAACGCTATCTTTCTTCACTTTTTGGTTCCCATTCAGTTCAAAGCATGCGTTACTACATATTTGTGCAAAAATGTGATTACGTTGTAAGTTGATATAACAGGCCCTGACCTTCACTTTGTTATAGCTGATCTCCTGGCATCCTCGGGACAAATCATGCTGATCATACATCTACGCGAGTTTTACCCGGTTTTCTCTGCCCCTAAAGTCGTGATCATTTTTATGTATGTGAAATAACCTTGGGGGTAATAACACATACTCAAAGAAGCAAACAAATACAATAATAATAATAAATCAATAAATTCATTAAAAATGTACAAGGCTATTTTGACGAATACCTACATCCGGGTTTATTCACATGCCATCTCTTCGGTATTACAGTTTCATACGGGATGACACGTACTGTTTACTGTACTTTCCATGTATGATATTGTCTACCTGAATATGCTGACGACACACATGCTGAAACCCACCAGTATCTTACACAGGTGACAACAACCGTTCAGTGACATGTTTGCCCGTTTGTGTAATCTGTCGTTTTTTGAAGGCTGTTTTCCACAAGAATGGTGTGCATATCTCTGGATTAGTAACTTACCCAATATCGTTGGTTAAAGTCGGGCTATTGTTTCCTCCACCCATAAAACTGGCTGCCATCATGAAAGTGATTGTGTAAAACAAGATCCAGTCAATCAATAAACCTAAAGGTGATCAATTAATCTAAAAGGGATCAATCAACCTAAAAGCGATCAATCAACATCAAGGAGATCATTCAACTTAAAGATGATCATTCAACCTAAAGGGGATCACTCAGCCTAAAGGGGATCATTCAACTTAAAGGGCATCTTTCAACCTAAAGGGGATCACTCAGCCTAAAGGGGATCATTCAACTTAAAGGGCATCTTTCAACCTAAAGGGGATCACTCAGCCTAAAGGGGATCATTCAACTTAAAGGGCATCTTTCAACCTAAAGGGGATCACTCAGCCTAAAGGGGATCAGTTAACCTAAAGGGGATCATTCAACCTAAAGGGGATCAAATAAGATATGCTAAAATACATGACGATTCTTGGTATGGCTCTGATCCATGGTATACTTACTAAGAAGGACGGTATGTTCATGGCCTTTATCTGCCCTCCATCGTCTACATGAACCACTTTGTTCATGTTCATGTTGGTGTTCTCTGACAGTTCCAATTCGAGGTTTTCTCCATCAACTGAGAACGTAAACGTCATCAGCTCGTCAAAACAGCCTCCCGTCTCTCTTTTCGTCCGGCCACTCTGGCTCCGAGATTCCAGAAGCGTCACTGACACGTGCTCTAGACGAGATTTGGGGAAAATTGACATCCTATGATAAATTGTAACAATTGATGCTAGCTTCCTCGCCGTTCGTACATGGGAAGGTCTTCCAGCAACCTGCGGATGTTTCGTGCGTTTCCTCCGCGATGTGACCTGTTCCCTCCAACCATACTGCTATATATATAATAATATATGTCTGTTAAAAGCCCGAAGCCTAACTCTCTGAAACTGAGCAGGCAAGATAAAACGGGTTTTCCTCAGTTCCCTCATTTTCTGGTCACCCTCATGTGAATGAACATTTTGGGGAGCAATGAACAACCCTTCGTCACTCTGTGGTGTCCGCCTAAGTTAATCCTGTATGTGATATGTTTAAAGTGGGACTGTGAGTGTTAATCACAAATATAAATGCACTCCTTTGTTAGGTGCCGGTACAGCTACAGAAGTTGTTCAGGAATAATAATCAAAGACTATTTTCTGCCATGGAAACCCCTGCCATACTGCAGCTTTTGTATTGTTATTGTTTGTTTTAGTCATGATCTTGGATACAGTATAAACATGGCCACACCATGTTTTGGGTAAGTATCGCCTTTCTCAATAAACATTATAATAAATTGATTTAAGCAAATGATTGAGAGCACGATAACGACCGATATGCGATACTGACACGTCATCTCTGACCCAGGTCTGATCCCATATGTTCAGACAAAACTGTAAATAAACAGTTTTACAAATATTGCACGGTAAATTATGAACACCATAAATACATTTGCCTAAATTTTCTTAAAGTTAGATCATCAATGTCTGTTAAATAGACTTTGCATTCCCGACTTGTGACAGAATGTGCATTATGAGATATTTAAAAATCGCTGATATTCGCCATTTAACTTGAATTTGTGATGTAGGTACATGTACAGGTATATGCATTTCTGGGGTGATTGATGTTAACATTTGCGTCGGGAAAGGTTATTTAGATAAGCGATGGGAACTTTAATTCTACAGGAATCTCTAAATCAACGCTGTGGTTCACCTCTTAGAGAAGGGTGAGCTTGATGCCTGCACGTCAGTCATAGTAAGGCAGTGGTGGGACTATCTCAGCCAGCCTGGGCCATCGCGCACTGAATAAATAGTAACTTCAATAAAGAACTACTCACGCGCTACACCATTTTCCAGATCGTCGAACATCTGCTCAAGAACTGACTCCGACTGATGTAAATCCATTGCAAAAACAAGAAAGAAAGCTAAAATATTTAATGTTTTATACATCTCCATCTCGTCGTCGATACCAAACTATCCGCGGTGCGGGCCGATAGGGAACTAGAAAGAGGATCATCTATCAGGTTACTTTATATCGAAAAATTTCATTCATAAGGAGAACGTATATATATAACAGAACATTTCTGTAAATTGCGTGGAAAAATTCTATTTTCGCGAAAGCACGTCAAACTTCTTTGAGGTGTCTCCTCTGAGGTACTTCGAAAGGCGTGGTCGCCTTTGTGTGGACATGAGAGTTCCAGCTCACCTTAACACAAGGAGCAGAATAGAAACGCTATGCACGGATGGTCACCATACAGCAGAAGATGTTCTACAAATCATTTAGTATGTTTTACCTCGTGAGATATGAAAAAACACAACCAGGAACATACGAAAACATGAAGAATAGCTGAATGATCTCACAACATTGGTATTGCCCGTCTTCTTGAAGGTCTATACCCTCTCAATGATTTCAATCACATATAAAGCTGATACTGGTGACGGCATAAAAAGAAAAAGCTTAAAGCCAAAGACATTAAAAAGAAAATAACCATCGGCAGCAAGGCCGTTAAAATTGTTTCTGAAAATATTTTTATTTACAAGTTTGATTATTTTCACTGGAATAAATGCAGTCAGACAGCTACAATGTAAGCTGGGCTTTATGGACTATGCTGAATCTTACCTATGTGATATGAATCAAAACTATTCAGCTTTGTAACATTTCCTGATCTTATGAAAGCTTTGGATGCTATCAGTCGCCAAAGTCTTCTAAAACAGTCACATAACGATGGATTTCGCATCAACAGCAAGGACCAGATAGATCTTGATACTTTACTTTAAAAAAGGCAGCTTTTATGCCCTAAACACAAGAAATGCTTATCTCTTTCTACAATCAAAATATGCTGCACCCAAATGATCTCTGATTTAATGGGTATCCTGAGGTTTATTGTGTACATAAAATATACAAAATCATTTAACATACTACTATTCCCAGACCATACCTCTGCACATCTCATATTTAACATTTTACTATTTCCAGACCATACCACTGCACATCTCACATTTTACTATTTCCAGACCATACCTCTGCACATCTCACATTTAACACTTTACTATTTCCACTCCGTACCACTGCACATCTCACATTTTACTATTTAAAGACCATACCTCTGCACATCTCACATTTAACACTTTACTATTTCCAGACCATACCACTGCACATCTCACATTTTACTATTTCCAGACCATACCTCTGCACATCTCACATTTAACATACTACTATTTCCAGACCATACCTCTGCACATTTCACATTTGAAGCAGTTACCTAATCCCATGTCAAGTGAACTACAAAAAGTGCATGGGTGGCTTGACAGTATTAGCCCTAAATATAAATAAAACAAAATTCTTACTGATAAAGACTGATATTGGACTGATATTAATGAAATGTCAAAAATACATTCGAGGAGGGGAATCTTGGGGATACCGGGGTCCCAAAAACAATAGCGGAAGGTTAATCTTGTGGATACCTGGTTCCCAAGAACATCAGGGACAGGGAATCTTGGGGATACCTGGTTCCCAGAACATCAGAGAAAGGGGAATCGTGGGGATACCTGGGTCTCAAGTACATCAGAGGCAAGGGAAGCCTAGGGGATACCTGGTTCCCAAGAACATCAGAGGCAGGAGATTCTTGGGGATTCCTGGGTCCCCAAGGACATCAGCGGCAGGAGATTCTTGGGGATTCCTGGGTCCCCAAGGACATCAGAGGCAGGAGATTCTTGGGGATTCCTGGGTCCCGAGAACATTAGAGGCAGGGAATCTTGGGCATACCTGGTTACCAAAAACATCAGAGGCAAGGGAATCTTGGGAACACCTGGGTCCCAAGAACAACAAAGTCACTGGAATCTTGGGGTTACTTGGTTTTCCAAGAACATCAGAGGCAAGGGAAACCTTGGGGATACCTGGGTCTCAAGAACATCATAAGCAGGGAAACCTTGGGGATACCTGAGTCCCAAGAACATCAGAGGCAGGGGAATCTTGGGGATACCCGGGTCTCAAGAACATCAGAGACAAGGGAATCTTGGGGATACCCGGTTTCCAAGAACAACAGAGGCAGGGGAATCTTGGGGATAACTATGTCCCAAAAATATCAGAGGCAAGGTAATCTCTGGCATATCTAGGTTCCAGGAACAACTGACAAAGGAATCTTGGGGATAAAAAGGTAACAAGAAGAATAAGCATAATGGAATCTCGGGGATATCTGGGTCCCAAGGAAAATAAAGGCAGGGGAATTTCGGGATTCCTAGGTCCCAACAACAACAGAGGAAAGGGAATCTTGGGGATACCTAGGTTCCAAAAACATTAGAGGAGATGGGATCCTGGGGATAAACTGGGGAATTTTGGGGATACCCAGGTCTTAAGAGAGAGGCAGGGGAATTGCGGGGAAAACTAAGTCCCAAGAGCAGAGGATGCAGAAGAATCTCGGGGATACCCAAGTCCCAAGAGCACTGGAGGTAAGAGAATCACGGGGAAACAGACAAGAGCACTGGAGGTAAGAGAATCACGGGGAAACAGACAAGAGCACTGGAGGTAAGAGAATCACGGGGAAACAGACAAGAGCACTGGGGGTAGGGTAACTGCAGGGATACCTAGACACCACCAAATGACATATTCGGTGCATTTGCCTGTTCTTAACAACTTCTTTTGTAATAAGTTTTATTACTGCTCATACATATCTATCAATCTATTTTCTATATTAGACACATCTATTCATTCATACACATCCCGTTAGTATATTTTAACTGAAAAAAACAACAAAACTTTCGTTAAGATATGACTCAACGTTAATCTGACGTTGGTCGAGCTTGGTCCACGGAGAAGGTTTTCCTTTGTCAAATAAAAGTCCAATAAACCCAGGCGTTCACTATTCATTAGCTGTTGTATGTTTGCACGAATTATCCGAATATATCGATGTAGAATTTTTTAAGAGAATATTTCTTCAGCATTCCATCTCGTCTGTGTCTTGACAAAACACTGATCTCACGAAGGAATGACTCAATCGTTCTGACATGGGCGTATACACCTATAGACAAACATTTATATGTGACCAATAAAAAATTTTAAAATATGTTAAGAAAATATTTCCCTGATTTCAGATTAGGTACACAATTTGGTTTTGACATGAAGTGTATTCTGTGCCTTACTAGGAGTGTTGACTCAGACAGCAGCATATGTAGTACTCCTTCACATCGAAAAGACGTACACAAAACATTACGTAGCAAAACCCATTCCACATAAACCACGTCTTTATTTGTACATCTAAGTTTTCTATTGTAACAAAACTCGTCATCATTGAAAGCACTTTGCTTTCAGTGTACAAAAGCATAGTGTATTCACTGGGATCTGAACATATGCGCCGACGCCTCTGTAAAGCATAGCCGTCGTGTAGCCTACGCTCATTTCTATAGCCTTTATCCACACAAAATCTCAGGCGTGCAGAAAATTACCTAAAGAAGTTTATGACAAAGGCATGCACAAAAATATGCCCTGGTTCACACCTTTATTGGTCATAATAAACATGCCATACACAGCTGACAAATACAGAAATTCTGCACAGTCCTCTGTGCACAAATCGACACACTGATCCCATCGGTGGCCTACATGTAGCCATGTTCATTTAATCCACCCCAGAGACCGGAGAAATGTGCACCGTTGACTTCCTCGGATAAGAAGAAACAAAAGACATCAAATAATAGGTTACAGATGCATATCGGTAGGGATGTAGGAGTAGAAGTCCTCATAGTCGCATTGTACACAGCTATCTAAAGTCACACTGGTTATATTACAGCTACCTAAAGTCACACTGGATATATCACAGCTGCCTAAAGTCACACTGGCTATATCACAGCTACTTAAAGTCAAACTGGCTATATCACAGCTACATACAGTCACACTGACTATACCACAGCTACCTAAAGTCACACTGACTATATCACAGCTCAGTGAAGACACATTCACTATATCACAGCTTCCCAAAGTCACACTGGCTACATCACAGCTGTCTAAAGTCACATGGAATATCACAGCTACCTAAAGTCACACTGGCTATATTACAGCTACCTAAAGTCACACTGACTACATAACAGCTACCTAAAGTCTCACTGACTACATAACAGCTACCTAAAGTCACACTGGCTATATCACAGCTACCTAAAGTCACACTGGATATATCACAGCTGCCTAAAGTCACACTGGCTATATCACAGCTACTTAAAGTCAAACTGGCTATATCACAGCTACATACAGTCACACTGACTATATCACAGCTACCTAAAGTCACACTGACTATATCACAGCTCAGTGAAAACATATTCACTATATCACAGCTTCCTAAAGTCGCACTGGCTACATCACAGCTGTCTAAAGTCACATGGAATATCACAGCTACTTAAAGTCAGACTGACTATATCACAGCTCAGTGAAAACACATTGACTATATCACAGCTACCTAAAGTCACACTGGCTACATCACAGCTGTCTAAAGTCACACTGGCTATGTCACAGCTACTTAAAGTCAGACTGACTATATCACAGCTCAGTGAAGACACATTCACTATATCACAGCTTCCTAAAGTCACACTGGCTACATCACAGCTGTCTAAAGTCACACTGGCTGCATCACAGCTGTCTAAAGTCACACTGGCTATGTCACAGCTACTTAAAGTCACACTGGCTATATCACAGCTACATACAGTCACATTGACTATATCACAGCTACCTAAAGTCACACTGGCTATATCACAGCTACCTAAAGTCACACTGGCTGCATCACAGCTGTCTAAAGTCACACTGGCTACATCACAGCTACATACAGTCACACTGACTATATCACAGCTACCTAAAGTCACACTGACTATATCACAGCTCAGTGAAGACACATTCACTATATCACAGCTTCCTAAAGTCACACTGGCTATATCACAGCTGTCTAAAGTCACATGGAATATCACAGCTACCTAAAGTCACACTGACTACATAACAGCTACCTTAAGTCTCACTGACTACATAACAGCTACCTAAAGTCACACTGGCTATATCACAGCTACCTAAAGTCACACTGGATATATCACAGCTGCCTAAAGTCACACTGGCTATATCACAGCTACTTAAAGTCACACTGGCTATATCACAGCTACATACAGTCACACTGACTATATCACAGCTACCTAAAGTCAGACTGACTATATCACAGCTCAGTGAAAACATATTCACTATATCACAGCTTCATAAAGTCACACTGGCTATATCACAGCTGTCTAAAGTCACACTGGCTATGTCACAGCTACTTAAAGTCAGACTGACTATATCACAGCTCAGTGAAGACACATTCACTATATCACAGCTGTCTAAAGTCACACTGGCTACATCACAGCTGTCTAAAGTCACATGGAATATCACAGCTACCTGAGATCACACTGAATACATCACAGCTACCTAAAGTCACACTGACTACATCATAACTACCTAAAGTCACACTGAAAATATCACAGCGACCTAAAGTAACGCTGAATACACCACAGCTACCTAGTCATACTGACTACATCATAGGTATTCAAAGTCAGATGAACTGCATCACAGCTACCTAAAGTCACACTGGGTATATCACAGCTACATAAAGTCACAATGGCTATATTACAGGTGAGCAAGTCTGTCCAGTGCTAAGTTGTCAACATCTCAACTACCCGGTCATGTCTCCTACATTACAGCTACCTAAAGTTATCTCCGCTATTGAAGCATTTACATGTACCTCCTCTGGACTTACATAACAGTACAAGGGTGTCCTCCTCTAGACTTACATAACAGTACAAGGGTGTCCTCCTCTGGACTTATATACAGTACAAGGGTGTCCTCCTCTGGACTTATATAACAGTACAAGGGTGTCCTCCTCTGGACTTACATAATAGTACAAGGGTGTCCTCCTCTGGACTTATATACAGTACAAGGGTGTCCTCCTCTGGACTTACATAACAGTACAAGGGTGGCCTCCTCTGGACTTACATAACAGTTCAAGGCTGCCCTTCTCTGGACTTACATAACAATACAAGGTTGTCCTCCTCTGGACTTACATAACAGTACAAGGGTGTCCTTCTCTGGACTTACATAACAATACAAGGTTGTCCTCCTCTGGACTTACATAACAATACAAGAGTATCCTCCTCTGGACTTACATAACAGTACAAGGGTGTCCTCCTCTGGACTTACATAACAGTACAAGGGTGTCCTCCTCTGGACTTACATAACAGTACAAGGGTGTCCTCCTCTGGATTTACATAACAGTACAAGGGTGTCCTCCTCTGGACTTACATAACAATACAAGAGTGTCCTGCTCTGGATTTACACGACAGTACAGACAACTTACATCTCTAGACTTTCACGACAGTACAGATTTTTCCTCTTCTAGACTTATACGGCAGTACAGAGTTTTCCTCCTCTGGACTTACACGACAGTACAGGTGTTTCCTCTTCTCGACTAACACGACAGTACAGACAAAAATCCTCCTCTGGACTTACCCGACATTAAAGGGACATTCCCTCTCTGAACTTACATGACACTTCAGACAGTTTCGTCCTCTGGATTTACACGACAGTACAGACGATTTAGTCCTCTGAACTTACACGACAGCACAGGGTTTTCCTCCTCTAAACTTATATGACAGTACAGGGGTTTCCTCCTCTGGGCTTACACAACTGTACAGGGGTTTCCTCCTCTGGACTTGTACGACTGTACAGACAATTTCCTCCTCTGGAACAATACCACTACAGTACAGACGATTTCCTTCTGTGGACCTACACGACAGTACATGAGCTTCCTTCTCTGAACACGGGATTTTTCTCTGGACTTACATGACAGTACAGGGACCTCTGGACTTACACGAGAGAACAGAGGTTTCCTCCTCTGGGCTTACCCGACAGTACAGGGGATTTATTCTCTAGCCTTACAGGCCTGTACAGGGGTTTTCTCCTCTGGACTTACACGACGGTATAAGGGTTTCCTCCTTCCGACTTACACGACACTACAGGGGTTTAATTCTCTGCGCTTACGCGACAGTACAAGGGTATCTTCCTCTAGACGTACACGACAGTACACGGGTTTCCTGCTCTGGACTTACACGACAGTACGGGGGGGTGGGGGTGGTCCTCCTCTAGACTTAAACGACAGTACAGAGGTTTCCTTCTCTAGATTTACATGGCAGTAGAGGGGTTTAGTCCTGTAGACTTACACGACATTTCAGGGGTTTCTTCCTCTAGACTTACACGACATTACAGGGGTTTCCTCCTCTTGACTTTCACGACAGTACAGAGGTTTCTTCTTCTAGACTTACACGGAAGTACAGGGGTTTCCTCCTCTGGACTTACACGACAGTACAGGGGTTTCCTCCTGTACATTTACACGACAGTACAGGGGTTACCTCTTCTCTACTAACACAACAGTACAGATAAAAAATCCTCCTTTGGACTTAGACGACATTAAAAGGAAATTCCCCCTCTGGACTTTCACGACACAACAGACAGTTTCCGCCTCTGGAGTTAGATGAGACAACGGGGGACCTCCTCCACTGGATTTACATAGGGGTACAGGCAATTCTCTTCTCGACTCACACGAGAGTACAGGGAAATTTCTCCTCTGGACTTACACGACATTACCGGGATTTCCTCCTTTGGGTCTACAGGACAGTACATGGGTTTCCTTTTCTGGACTTGTACGACAGTACAGGGGATTTCTCCGTTGAACTAACAGGAAAGAACAGGGGCTTTCTTCTCTGGACTTTCGCGACAGTACAGGGGTTTCCTCTTCTCGACTAACACGACAGTACAGACAAAAATCCTCCTCTGGACTTACACGACATTAAAGGGGCATTCCCTCTCTGGACTTACATGACACAACAGACAGTTTCCTCCTCTGGAGTTATACGAGAATATAGGGGACTTCCTCCTCTGGACTTAGACGACAATAAAGGGGAATTCCCCTGCTGGACTTACACGACACAACAGACAGTTTCCTTCTCTGGAGTTAGATGAGACTACAAGGACCTCATCCTCTGGATTTACATAGGGGTACAGGCAATTCTCCTCTGGACTTACACGACAGTACAGGGAATTCCTCCAGGGAACTTTGACAACAATACAGACGATTTCCTTCTCTGGGCTTACACGACAGTACAGGGATTTCCTCCTTTACACTAACATGACAGTACAGGGGTTTCCTCCTCTGGGCTTACACGACTGTACAGGAGTTTCTTCCTCTGGACTTGTACGACTGTACAGACAATTTCCACCTCTGGATTTACACGACAGTACAGGGGTTTCCTCCTCTGGACCTACACGACAGTACATGGGTTTCCTCACAGGACTTATACGGCAGTACAAGAGATTTCTCCTTTGAACTATCACGACAGTAGACGTTATTTCTCTCTGGACTCATACGACAGTACAGGGACCTCTGGACTTACACGGGAGAACAGGGGCTTTCTTCTCTTGACTTACACGACAGTGCATGGGGTTTCTTCTCTGCGCTTCCACGAGAGTACAGGGGTTTCCTCCTCTGGACTTACACGACAGTACAGAGGTTCCCTCGCCTGGACTTGTAAGACCGTGCAGACAATTTCCTCCTCTGGACTTACACGACAGTACAAGGGTTTCCTCCTCTAGACGTACACGGCAGTACAGGGGTTTCCTCCTCTAGACTTACACGACAGTACAGGTGTTTCCTCCTCTAGACTTACTCGACATTACAAGGATTTCCTCCTCTGGGCTGAGACGACAGTACAGAGGTTTCCTCCTCTGGACTTGTACGACTGTGCAGACAATTTAGTCATCTACACTTACACTACAGTACAATTTGCTGGAGTCAAATTGCGGAAAATATTGCTACACAATACACGAAATGACTCACTTAGTATTCTCACAAGTCTACATGGAACTGGGGAGGACCTTGAACAAGACAGGACCTAGAACAGAGTAGGACCCGAAACAGGGCAGAACTTGGAAAAAAGCAGATTGTAGAAAAGTACAGAACTTAGAACAGGACAGGACCTAGAACAAAGTAGAACCCGAAACAGGGCAAAACTTGGAAAAAAGCAGATCGTTGAAAAGTGCACAACCTAGAACAGGACAGGACCTAGAACAGAGTAGGACCCGAAACAGGGCAGAACTTGGAAACAACCAGATCACAGAAAAGTGCAGAACCTAGAACAAGACAGGACCTAGAACAGAGTAGGACCCGAAACAGGGCAGAACTTGGAAAAAAGCAGATCGTAGTGCACAACCTAGAACAGAGCAGAACCTAGAACAGAGCAGAACCTAGAACAACCTAGAACAGAGCAGAACCTAGAACAGAGCAGAACCTAGAACAGAGCAGAACCTAGAACAGAGCAGAACCTACATGCAGAATAGGGAAGAACCAGAACCAGGATAGGACCTGGAACCTGACAGACCCTCGAACAGAGCAGAACCTGGGATAGAGGAGAACCTGGACTAGAAGAAAACCTGGAAAAAAGAGCTCCGCCTTGTAATGGATTAAATCATCAAAGCAAAACCACGACCCATGCAGGGGAGCTTTTGTCCGATTAAACAGTCTTGATTTGGCTAAGTAATTTTAAATCAACTTATATATAAGCAGTGTGTAAAGCCGAAGATAATAAAAATGGGTATATTTGCCTTAATAAATATAACGTTTTCACCGAGTCCAAAATTGAGCGTTTAAAATATAGACAAAACTGGCTGGTGGAATTTGTCTCTGGTGCGACACGGATACCCGAATCTAGTTGTAGGTGATGGTATACAGGCTAAACATTTACGGGCATTTCTTTTCAACGGTATATGACACTTTTTTATTAAAACATATGTCTAGGCCTACAGGAGTTTTCAGGTGTTAGATACATTTCCCGTGAGACCTGATATACGAGTTTTGACCAGGAGGTACCAGAGACACTTTGAAAGGCAAACTGAAGTCGTTCAAGACAGTAACAACATGTTCTCACAAATTTGTTTCTCATGACATTAAACCGAAAAACTCTGTTCAGGGTATCTCTTTTCTTTTTGCCCTTTGAGAGATACACGTGAATGAGATACACGTGAATGAATTATTTCCATCGACAATATACAAAATGTCTAAGTGTCCGACTGGTACGACTTGTCTACTTTAATACCATCTTCCACAAGAATTTGTTCACAGTTCCAAAGTTTGTATATTGGTGTTTTCCTACTGTTACATTCTAAATGGACCTGCCTCTACACAACATATAGTGTTCATTCAGACGTTCCCTCAGCACAACCCGTGCTCCATGTATTAAACAAGGATTAATGGGATGAGAGCGGCCAGTAAACTACTGTGGATACGTGTAGTAGCCATAGTTCTCCAGATCACAAGAACCAAGCATACATGTACATCGCTAACACTTTTACCACCTTCCGGATAATCATGACGTCCTTCTTCCACTCTAGATTAATCGTTAATTTATCAACAGGACCAATTACAAACATGGGGATTGGGCCAATTACAAACATGGGGATTGGGCCAATTACAAACATGGGGGAGTGGGCCAGTTACAAACATGGGGGAGTGGGCCAGTTACAAACATGGGGGAGTGGGCCAGTTACAAACATGGGGGAGTGGGCCGTTGTCTAGTGATAAGGCGGCTTCCCAAATCAATCAGCAAAATGCACGTGGTGCAGGTTCACACCACAACACCATCATAGCCCCCCTCCCCCCAACACAGCCCCACCCCAACCACATCCACAACCCCACCGCAGCCACAACCCCAACACAAACGCAACCTCCATCACATCCCAACCCACACCACAACCTCACCCAAACCACAACCCCACTCCCACCACAACAACACACCCACCACAACCACAGCCCTACCACAACCTCAGCCCCACCACAACACCACTCCGACCACAACAACACATCCACCACAACCCCGCCCCCACCACAACCTCACCCCCACCACAACCCCACTCCCACCACAACAACACACCTACAACAACCTCACCCCTACCACAACCCCACTCCCACCACAACAACACACTCACCACAACCCCACCCCCACCACAACCCCCACCACAAACCAACCCCCACCACAAACCAACCCCCACCACAACAAAACACCCACCACAATTCCACTCCCACCACAACAACACACCCACCACAATCCCACTCCCACCACAACCTCACCCCACCACAGCCCCACCCCGACCACAACAACACACCCACCACAACCACACCCCCACCACAACCTCACCCCCACCACAACCCCACCCCCACCACAACAACACACCCATCACAACTACACCCCCACCACAACCTCACCCCCACCACAACCCCACCCCCACCACAACCCCACTCCCACCACAATACCACTCCCACCACAACACACCCACCACAACAACACACCCACCACAACCCCACTCCCACCATAATAACACACCCACCACAACCCCACCCCCACCACAACCCCATCACAATCCCACTCCCACCACAACAACACACCCACCACAACCCCACCCCCACCACAACCCCCATCACAACCTCACCCCTACCACAACCCCACTCCCACCACAACAACACACCCACCACAACCCCACTCCCACCACAACAACACACCCACCACAACCCCACTCCCACCACAACAACACACCCAGCACAACCCCTCTCCCACCACAACCTCATCCCCACTACAACCCCACTCACACTACAACAACTTACCCACCACAATCGCACCCCCACCACAACCTCACGCCTACCACAACCCCACCCCCACCACAACAACACACCCATCACAACCCCACCCCCACCACAACCTCACCCCCACCACAACCCAACTCCAACCACAACAACACTCCCACCACAATCCCACTCCCACCACAACAACACACCCATCACAACCCCACCCCCACCACAACCCCACTCCCACCACAACCCCACCCCCACCACAACCCCTATAACAACCCCACTCCCACCACAACCTCACCCCCACCACAACCCCACTCCCACCTCAACAACACACCCATTACAACCCCACCCCCACCACAACCCCCATCACAACCTCACCCCCACCACAACCTCACCCCCACCACAACCCCACTCCCACCACAACCCCACACCCACCACACCCTCACACCTTTCTGACCTTAATACATATCAAATGAACGGACCATTCTGTATAGTATTCGTTTTAATATGTATACATGTAGACTGAGATACAGGACGGAAACTGTGACGTCCCGGTCAAGGTATTTGAGGTTTGCAGGGCTTGAACCATTGAACCATCTCAGGTATTTCGCAAAGTTGAAGAATTTCACATCTCTATCTTGCACTAGTTTGAGCAGTATTCATTTTATCGGACTTGCTCAATGCCTGTCAGTGATCTCTCAGCCAAAACCATAAACTTTGGGTGTGAATAGAGATTCTGTGTCCGGTATGAACCTAGATAACACATCTGTAAATGGATACTCCAACTATAACAATACCACAAACAGAACTCCTGTTCACTGACTGGGCCAAAGAGTAGGCCGACCGAAACCAGTTAATGACAGGGCACATTTGTTCACAAATTTGTCTTAATCAACACTGGTGGACATTTTGGATCTGCGCAGGCGCATTATAACCCAGTCTTTCCAGTGTTTATAATTGCTAGAACAAATGACCGATTTTCCCGCACAGATTAATCGTTTTGTTCGTTGTTTTACCCGCTTTCGGCGTACGAATACAATAGAAGCAAGATTATGATAATGTCCAGGTAAGCCGACTAGAGCGCAACCACATGCTACGTCTCATTCTGATGTCTAGCTGATATGCAGGCTTTCCTCCATCTCACGGTGAAACGTCAGAAAGTGGCCTGTAAAACCACAATACAAAGTGCCGCTATTACAAATCAAAGAGCATAATAATACAATATTAAACAGAGTTCACAGCAACTGGAGAAAGTTTAAAGGTGGTATTTCATGCTTGAAGGCTCAATTTAAACACTCTTCTTTAAGGAAAATTCAATGATCAATAGAAACCCATTCATCCACGATTGAATTTTTTCACTCATACTGTAATTTCGGAAAGCGCATGAGATTACCAACCATAAACCTTATACTCCATGTAGTGCTGGTTCAAAACTAAGTGCATTTAGGCATATATGTGCCCTTCTCACAACAACAGCGCCACATGACAACCAGCCACAGAAAAGGTCTGTAAGGACAATAGCCCCACATGATAACCAGCAACATAAAATGTCTGTAAGGACAATGGTGCAACATGACAACCAGAGTCATAAAATGTCTGTAAGGACAATAGCGCAACATGACAACCAACCACAGAGAAGGTCTGTGAGGACAATAGCGCCACATGATAACCAGCAACATAAAATGTCTGTAAGGACAATGGCGCAACATGACAACCAGTGACATAAAATGTCTGTAAAGACAACAGCGCAACATGACAACCAGCCACAGAAAAGGCCTGTAAAGATAACAGCGCAATATGACAACCAGCCACAGAAAAGGTCTGTAAAGACAATAGCGTAACAGGACAACCAGTGACAAAAAAGGTCTGTAAGGACAATAGCGCAACATGACAACCAGCAACAGAAAAGGTCCGTAAGGACAATAGTGCAACATGACAACCGGCCAAAGGAAAGGTCTGTAAGGACAATGGCGCAACATGACAACCAGTCACAGAAAAGGTCTGAACAGACAACAGAGCAACATAGCCACATACATGTGTTTATATCAACTTGAATACTAAGTGACTAATTACAAAGGTTAACATTTAACAAAACAGATTCTACATGTACAAGTAAGACCACTGACGTAACGCTAGTATACTATTCATCAAACAATCGCTTAATCAATCGTCCACAGCGTTAGACGGTTACACTTGGTCGCTGAACCTTCGTGAAGATTTGGTCATCAGAATTGCCTCCCTTTGGCGTCGTGTAAAGCTGTCATGGTTGTCATGATAGCTGTAGTTACTTTAGTTTCTGTGAGATATCTTGCGATGTTTTTTTGGAGATGAGACATGAATGATATCCGTGCCATATGTTTGCAGCCTGTAATATCCACGTTTTCTTGGATTATTTTGCCAGATGTAATACCAGACATGACACGACACGTACCTCCATGACCACTGTGAATTTATTTTACGCCATCATTCCTTTGATGAGTTTTGGTCAATGTGCCCTTGACTACTCGTATATTTTCTCGATCTTGGCTCGGGTATCGTTTTTCACATCTACAACTGAATGTAAAGTTTTATGAATAGTTCCACAAGCCGTATGTACAGCTACATGTATAGTATACTATTTACTGACTGGCTGTAAATCGTTACGTAAATTTATACCTTCTACACACCTTTTACAGAACCATATATAAAGTTAGACAAGGAAATAAAATGGTTGCCAAGTACGTGATTTTACGAAACGCCTAGTAGAACGTCAAGAGGACAGCGAGCTTTTAGAGACAGAACACCTATTTAGGTCTTTGTGACGACAAATCAGCTATTGAGTGGTGCAGATTGCCCATGAGCAGGTATTTAGTCGGTGATATACTAAATTTTACATCAGCAGACATTGGGCCAACGATCACATCATGCCACTCTGTATCACCTCAGTCCTCTGGCCACTCCCCGGGTGGCTTTATGCGTGACACTGTCGCTGTTGTCATGACCCTTGTCCCACGTGACCCCATCAGGCGTGACACCATGGTTCTTATGATGGCCCTTGTCCCACGTGAACCCATCAGACGTGACACCGTCCTTCTTGTGATGGTCCTTGTCCCATGTGACCCCATCAGATGTGACACCGTTACTGTTTTGATGTCTCTTGTCCTATGTAATTCAGTCAGACGTTACACCGTCACTGTTGTGATGACCCTAGTCCCATGTGACCCCACCAATCGTGACACCATGACTGTTGTCATGCCTCCTGTCCTGTGTGACTCCATCAGACGTGATTCTGTCGCTGTTGTGATGGCCTTGTCCCATGTTACCCCATCAAACGTGACACCGTCAATGTTGTCATGCCTCTTGTCCCACGTGACCTTCGTTCTTGTGATGGCCTTTGTCCCATGTGGCCCCATCAAACGTGATTCTGTCGCTGTTGAGATGTCCCTTGTCACATGCGACCGCATGGGATGCCTGTTGTTCCGTGTGACCGCATCAGATGATGGCACCATCGCTCGTGTAGATGACCCTTGTTCCGTGAGACCTCATCATAGGCCCCTTGTCTCCTATGAAATCTTCAGATGCGACTCCTTTGCTCCTATAAATGTAACATCCCCTGTCTCTTTTGGGCAAAGAACTCGTTTTCTTCACATTTGAGATCATTTTTCTGGTTCACTTCCGGTTTATATGCTCACACGGTTTATAGATCATTCCTGGCTTCAGTGTTAGTTCATTGGCTTAGTCAAAATATTCTATAGAGATTTCATATATCGGCTATTTTTATCCGTAGTCAAAAAGCCATCCCTGTTACATACAAGTGCATAACACAACAACCTACTTTGGCATAAGAAATAAGCCGACTATGAAAATATGCTTAACTTTTTGTTGTGATGAATTATCAATCACATTTATTCAGACAGGTAAAAGATTAGGTCCTTAACAGTTCGTGCAGTACAGCAGAATGGATCGTGACTGCAGTCATCCGGCTCCAAACCAGCACGTATTGTGCCACTGGGTTTCCTCGTGCTATTAGTCCAGCATGATAAAGCACCATTCAGACGTAAAAAAAAATAACGACTTTAGTACAACCATTATCATAACAAACCACATATTTATCCGGAATATTAAAACGGCTTGACTTTGAACAGCATCCAAAAAATTTCGTTTCATAAAGTCTCGTAAAGATTGCAAAATATGAAAACCGTTTATCATAATGTAACATAATAAATTCAATTCATCTTCAAGTACCGGCGAAATTGAATTAAAATATCTAATATTGCCTGTAGGACTTCAATTTTACCTTGAACTAGCCAGCATCAGGACGTGCAGGATGTGGTCGGTAGGCTTCACGATGATCTGTACAACCTTAATGCTTCTGGGCCCTGTTCTAGCTCAGGCTTTTCTGGACATACAACATCCACACGTTCACTTTGGTCCACCAGGTAGGTTTGTGTAGGTTAATGTAGAGTTTTGCCAAGAAGTCTACCCAATTACATGTAATTGGTTATCTGACAGGCCACTTTGGAAGGGTAACATTGTGAAAGAATACAGAATGGAAAGGTTTGTAAATGGCCGTACGCCTCTGGTGGCATTAGGTCAATTTGCCACAGTTTCTGGCTCATTGTTTTTGTTAATGCAAATATTTAAATAGTAGAAAGTTACACGCGCTCAACCGCCACACCTCAACAGAAAAAGGTAAAAATAAAATATGTGGTTAACTTTTAGCGTAACAATAAACTGTCGGTCACTGAATCCGTTTGCCATCCGCGAGCCTCTGTGACGGGCAAGTCTACCACCGATGTGAGAAAGTCTTACCTGCATGTACTTGTTAACGGCAAAGTAACAAGTGATAGCCTATCTATCACTGAGCCTCTGTGACGGGCAAGTCTACCACTGATGTGAGAAAGTCTTACCTACGTGTACTTGTTAACGACAAAGTAACAAGTGATAGCCTATCTATCATTGAGCCTCTGTGACGGGCAAGTCTACCACTGATGAGAGAAAGTCTTACCTACGTGTACTTGTTAACGGCAAAGTAACAAGTGATAGCCTATCTATCACTGAGCCTCTGTGACGGGCAAGTCTACCACTGATGTGAGAAAGTCTTACCTGCATGTACTTGTTAACGGCAAAGTAACAAGTGATTGCCTATCTATCATTGAGCCTCTGTGACGAGCAAGTCTACCATTGATGTGAGAAAGTCTTACCTGCATGTACTTGTTAACGGCAAAGTAACAAGTGATAGCCTATCTATCACTGAGCCTCTGTGACGGGCAAGTCTACCACTGATGTGAGAAAGTCTTACCTGCATGTACTTGTTAACGGCAAAGTAACAAGTGATAGCCTATCTATCATTGAGCCTCTGTGACGGGCAAGTCTACCACTGATGTGAGAAAGTCTTACCTACGTGTACTTGTTAACGGCAAAGTAACAAGTGATAGCCTATCTATCATTGAGCCTCTGTGACGGGCAAGTCTACCACTGATGAGAGAAAGTCTTACCTACGTGTACTTGTTAACGGCAAAGTAACAAGTGATAGCCTATCTATCACTGAGCCTCTGTGACGGGCAAGTCTACCACTGATGTGAGAAAGTCTTACCTGCATGTACTTGTTAACGGCAAAGTAACAAGTGATTGCCTATCTATCATTGAGCCTCTGTGACGAGCAAGTCTACCATTGATGTGAGAAAGTCTTACCTGCATGTACTTGTTAACGGCAAAGTAACAAGTGATAGCCTATCTATCACTGAGCCTCTGTGACGGGCAAGTCTACCACTGATGTGAGAAAGTCTTACCTGCATGTACTTGTTAACGGCAAAGTAACAAGTGATAGCCTATCTATCATTGAGCCTCTGTGACGGGCAAGTCTACCACTGATGTGAGAAAGTCTTACCTACGTGTACTTGTTAACGGCAAAGTAACAAGTGATAGCCTATCTATCATTGAGCCTCTGTGACGGGCAAGTCTACCACTGATGTGAGAAAGTCTTACCTGCATGTACTTGTTAAGGGCAAAGTAACAAGTGATAGCCTATCTATCACTGAGCCTCTGTGACGGGCAAGTCTACCACTGATGTGAGAAAGTCTTACCTGCATGTACTTGTTAACGGCAAAGTAACAAGTGATAGCCTATCTATCACTGAGCCTCTGTGACGGGCAAGTCTACCACTGATGTGAGAAAGTCTTACCTGCATGTACTTGTTAACGGCAAAGTAACAAGTGATAGCCTATCTATCATTGAGCCTCTGTGACGGGTAAGTCTAACACTGATGTGAGAAAGTCTTACCTGCATGTACTTGTTAACGGCAAAGTAACAAGTGATAGCCTATCTATCATTGAGCCTCTGTGACGGGCAAGTCTACCACTGATGTGAGAAAGTCTTACCTGCATGTACTTGTTAACGGCAAAGTAACAAGCGATAGCCTGTCTATCATTGAGCCTCTGTGACGGGCAAGTCTACCACTATATTTCCGTCACTATTTCATGGCATCAAAGCTTCTAAAGAATTATATATATATATGTGTATGTCTTGGTGCTTTCACCCATGCCTAATGCTTTTTGGGGGTTTATTTATATGGTTAATCATTGCACTATACACCTACGCAGCTACATATATATAAGCCTATATATTCTTTGACAGAACCGAAGTGTTAATTTCAACCTGCTAAGAGTGCATTTATTGGGATAAATATGTTGTCTAACGCGTGTTATAAGCATATATAGATTTCCATAGTTATTACTGTTTCACATCATTTTGAGCTTTTGACTTATTATGCACAGGTAAAGTTTCTTTGTGCTTGTGGATGAACACTTTAGAATGTCCAAACATACTAATTTTTCTCATCCCGTATTTACTATTTTCTCAGTAGGTTAAATGTTATGCCGATAAGAATATCTTAGTTTCCAAATAAAACTTCCTGTATACAAACAGCCTATTTAATTACAATTTTACGTTTAGTCATGGTTATTCAGTCCGTATCACGCAAATGTAGACTTATTTGAATAACTCATGGACAGAAATCTAGAAGAGTTCTGTCTCTGAGAAAATTTAGTTTCAACAATTTTTTTTCAACATCCGTGGCCGCATGTACACGAATCACATTAACATGGAGGCTTACATGTACTTATTCAACATCCGTGGCGGCATGTACACAAATCACATTAACATGGAGGCTTAAATGTGCTTATTCAACGCCCTTAGCCGCATGTACACAAATCACATTAACATGGAGGCTTAAATGTGCTTATTCAACGCCCATAGCCGCATGTACACAAATCACATTAACATGGAGGCTTAAATGTGCTTATTCAACGTCCATGACTGCATGTACACAAATCACATTAACATGGAGGCTTAAATGTACTTATTCAACGCCCATAGCCGCATGTACACAAATCACATTAACATGGAGGCTTAAATGTGCTTATTCAACGTCCGTGGCCGCATGTACACAAATCACATTAACATGGAGGCTTACATGTACTTATTCAACGCCCATAACCGCATGTACACAAATCACATTAACATGGAGGCTTAAATGTGCTTATTCAACGTCCGTGGCCGCATGTACACAAATCACATTAACATGGAGGCTTACATGTACTTATTCAACATCCATGGCGGCATGTACACAAATCACATTAACATGGAGGCTCAAATGTGCTTATTCAACGTCCATGACCGCATGTACACAAATCACATTAACATGGAGGCTTACATGTACTTATTCAACGCCCATAGATGCATGCACACAAATCACATTAACATGGAGGCTTAAATGTGCTTATTCAACGTCCGTGGCCGCATGTACACAAATCACATTAACATGGAGGCTTACATGTACTTATTCAACGCCCATAGCCGCATGTACACAAATCACATTAACATGGAGGCTTAAATGTGCTTATTCAACGTCCATAGCCGCATGTACACAAATCACATCAACATGGAGGCTTACATGTACTTATTCAACGCCCATAGCCGCATGTACACAAATCACATTAATATGGAGGCTTACATGTACTTATTCAACGTCCATAGCCGCATGTACACAAATCACATTAACATGGAGGCTTAAATGTGCTTATTCAACGCCCATAGCCGCATGTACACAAATCACATTAACATGGAGGCTTACATGTGCTTATTCAACATCCGTGGCCGCATGTACACGAATCACATTAACATGGAGGCTTACATGTACTTATTCAACGCCCATAGCCGCATGTACACAAATCACATTAACATGGAGGCTTACATGTGCTTATTCAACGCCCATAGCCGCATGTACACAAATCACATTAACATGGAGGCTTAAATGTGCTTATTCAACGCCCATAGCCGCATGTACACGAATCACATTAACATGGAGGCTTACATTACTTATTCAACGTCCGTGGCCGCATGTACACAAATCACATTAACATGGAGGCTTACATTACTTATTCAACGTCCGTGGCCGCATGTACACGAATCACATAAACATGGAGGCTTACATTACTTATTCAACGCTCATAGATGCATGTACACAAATCACATTAACATGGAGGCTTACATGTGCTTATTCAACGCCCATAGCCGCATGTACACAAATCACATTAACATGGAGGCTTACATGTGCTTATTCAACGCCCATAGCCGCATGTACACAAATCACATTAACATGGAGGCTTAAATGTGCTTATTCAACGTCCATAGCCGCATGTACACGAATCACATTAACATGGAGGTTTACATTACTTATTCAACGTCCGTGGCCGCATGTACACGAATCACATAAACATGGAAGCTTACATTACTTATTCAACGTCCGTGGCCGCATGTACACGAATCACATAAACATGGAAGCTTACATTACTTATTCAACGTCCGTGGCCGCATGTACACGAATCACATTAACATGGAGGCTTACATTACTTATTCAACGTCCGTGGCCGCATGTACACGAATCACATAAACATGGAAGCTTACATTACTTATTCAACGTCCATAGCCGCATGTACACGAATCACATTAACATGGAAGCTTACATTACTTATTCAACATCCGTGGCCGCATGTACACGAATCACATTAACATGGAGGCTTACATTACTTATTCAACGTCCGTGGCCGCATGTACACGAATCACATTAACATGGAGGCTTACATTACTTATTCAACGTCCGTGGCCGCATGTACACGAATCACATAAACATGGAAGCTTGCATTACTTATTCAACGCCCATAGCCGCATGTACACGAATCACATAAACATGGAGGCTTACATGTACTTATTCAACGCCCATAGCCGCATGTACACAAATCACATTAACATGGAGGCTTAAAAAAGCTTGCAGTTCTTTTGTCAGATTGTAAAATATGCGGATTACATGTCACTTCAATCCTGCATGTTTTATTTGTAAATGTATGGTGGTTGTTATAGCTGCATAAATCATCCTTCCCAACTTCGAGGGCGACAGGAAGAAACCCCGGCTAATTACGCCGGGTCGAGCCTGTAAATCGGTTCTGTAAATGTAGCCCGTTCTCAGTTGGCGCCATAACACTAACAGCATCAGCGCACAAGCCTGCTGGCGTCCAGTACAGTACATATTCCTTATTGACAGATGTAACCGGCCGTGACTCTGCTTTCTGTCAGTGTGCCTAAAACTTCCTAATATGACATCAGTTCTCTGCCTATATCACGAGCTGACTGAATGTTGGGAGCCAAGCACATGGTTACCGCGGGCTGTGTTTGCCGCAAACAGACATCTTTATTTACGACGTGGACATAATAAAAGTTGGTTCACTGTTTGCAACGTTAAATGTATTTATCGTAGATAATTTAAAACTAAAAACAGCACCGGTAACAGACATAGCCGTTGCTCTTTTTGTATGTGTACCTTCATCTTCCCTTTTGTGTATATACAAATTTCTCTTTACTGCGTGTGTAGAAGCATTGTCACAAGATTGAAGGAATCATTCAATCATACTGTTTACGTCAATCAACAGTGAAACTGTCTAGTGTTAAAACTCATGTACTATTTTTTCTTCTCAGTTTTCGAATATTAAGGAAAAACATCCGCATTGTAAAAAAATTGGAATTTATTGCCGTTTGCCGAGAAAGCTCGAAAAGAGTACCACCTTTCCCCTCCCGATCCGAGCATATACGGAGTTATATTTACTTGATCACGTGATAACAGCGTTATTCCCAATACAGTGGGCTTTAAGTTATCGGCTGTCCATTATTATGACGCCATTGCAGGTTGTGATAATTAATGGTGAACGTTTCCGGTGTAATGTAATACGGACCAAAGCTGTCAAGTCTATGGTTTCTTTCTGTCTTTGTATGTTATTTGTGGGCAAATCCGTAACGCTTAGTGTACTCCTCTGGCAGTATTGCAAGAGATGAGTGATTAACCTGGCTTGGACTTGAGTCACCATTGCGCGCAAGATTGCAGCCAGACCCAAGCCATGGCCTACTTCACCAACTTTTGACACAGTCTCGAGACTTCATTCACAATGGGGGCCTCCGTGGCTCAGTCGGTTAGCGCGCTAGCGCAGCGTAGTGACCCAGAAGCCTCTCACCAATGCGGTCGTTGTGAGTTCAAGACCAGCTCATGCTGGCTTCCTCTCCGGCCGTACGTGGGAAGGTCTGTCAGCAACCTGCGGATGGTCGTGGGTTTTCCCCCAGCTGTGCCCGGTTTCCACCCACCATAATGCTGGCCGCCGTCGTATAAGTGAAATATTCTTGAGTACGGCGTAAAACACCAATCAAAAAAAATCATTCACAATGACATTGGCTTCGTTATTCGAGCGGAAGGCTCGTCTGACCTCCGAGTTATAATCCATTACCCCTTGTCTGATGCATCCCAGGTGTGTCTGCATCCCAGGTGTGTCTGCATCCCAGGTGTGTCTGCATCCCTGGTGTGTCTGCATCCCAGGTGTGTCTGCATCCCAGGTGTCTCTGCATCCCTGGTATGTCTGCATCCCAGGTGTGTCTGCCAGACTGTAACATGGTGGATAACAAATACATGTGAGACTCCTTCCATAAGCTCATATTGAAGGCACACTCGTGACGTAGGTTTTACCCGCTGCAATGCACACACGGTCTAAAGAGAGGGAGCGGTAAGAACAGCAACTATGTCCGAACTAATCTTCATGGTCTTAAAAGGAAATTAAAAAGAAATGCTGCGTGAAACTTTGGCGAACTGACCGAAAGCGTAAACCATCTGGTTTTCAACATTTGATCTTGCATGATACAATCTTCTGTTTTACTTGCAGAATATGTGACGATAAATCTTGTCGATGGCGGAATGACAAACCTTCGCACAAAGAGGCACACTAGTTCCTGCCTCCACGATGTCATGGCATTTTCTACTACGGTGGATGGGGAGGAAGTAACCCTTCAGCTTAAGGAAAACAAGCATATCGACTGCACGGTTCCGGTGCACAGAATGACCGCTGATGGAAAGATTACGGTGCAACCAGTCCCGACTTTGAGAGTAGGTTTAATATGCCTGTACGGAAAGTGTTGCTAACAGGGTGACGCTGGAATGTTGTGGGATTATCTGGATAAGGCATTAAGTGTGCTGAGATAGCCTGATCATACTCGAAAGGTGGATGGACTGTGTGGAGATAATGTGATCTTGCTTGGATGAGAGATGGAGTGTGCAAAGATGAAGTGATTTCGTTTAGATAAGAGACAGAGTGTGCTTAGATGACGTCACCTTGTAAAGGTGAAGTGTGTTATGGTTGTTGGAAATCGTGATATGACTGAGAGAAGCTAATTAGAGCTGAAGTAAGCTTGGATTGTGGGAAGTTGTTTATAGCTGAAGTGTGCTAGGAACGAGAGAAGCTGGTTGGAGTTGAAGTGTGTTAGGATGTTGTGGAGCCGCTTAGAGTTGAAATGTAAGGGTAATTTAATGGTATTTTAGAGTTGAGAGTACTAAGCTTGAGCTGAAGTTGAATCCGAATGAGTAAAGCGACCTAGAGCTGACGTGTTCTCCAGTTGAGTCAGGCTCTTCTACAGCACACATCGGGGGTAAAGGATACATGTAGAAAGAAGACGTCAAGGTGAGCGACACAGTATAGATGACATATGTATTCTACTGTCTGCAGGAGTCTCGGATCTACCAGGATAAGGTGCACAACGCTGCCATTGGGGTGGGCGTCGTGCAGCTTTCTAATGGAAGCTGCATGTACCAAATGGTAAGTCTGCTAATCAAAAACACATTCTAAAACTTATAGACAAAATCCTCGAGGATAATACATGCATTTTGATGGACCTGGTTTACACAACGTAAAGTTAGGAAACAAACCCAGAATACATTTGGTTCAGTCTGTGTGTTGAGAGAGCACAGGTTTGTAGACCAAGTCAAATAACACACCCAGTCTACAATGTGTCGTCTATAAAGCCTGATAACACACCCAGTCTACAATGTGTCGTCTATAAAGCCTGATAACACACCCAGTCTACAATGTGTCGTCTATAAAGCCTGATAACACACCCAGTCTATAATGTGTCGACAATAAAGTCAAATAACACACCCAGCCTACTATGTGGTCAGTTTGTAGCGGTTTGTAGACTATGAGCTCAGTAATCGTACACAGTTGAGGACAACTTTGTATTCTGCATCCTCAATCCACAGGCTTGTAGAATGTAAAGTAACTTCTTACAGAATGCGGGGTAGCTGGGTTGTAGAATGTGGGGTAGCTGGGTTATAGAATGCGGGGTAGCTGGATTGTAGAATGTGGGGTAGCTGGCTTGTAGAATGTGGGGTAACTGGCTTGTAAAATGTAGAGTAACTGGCTTGTAGAATGTGGGGTAACTGGCTTGTAAAATGTAGAGTAACTGGATTGTAGAATGTGGGGTAACTGGATTGTACAGTAAACTGTAAGTGGCTTGTACAATGAACTGTAACTGGCTTGTTTAATGTGGAACAACTGGCTCGTAGAATGTGGAACAACTGGCTCGTAGAATGTGGAGTAACTGACGTGAAGAATGTTGTGTAATTGCTTATAGAATGTGGGGTAACTGGCTCGTAGTTTTGGGGGTGACTGGATTGTATAATTTGAGGTAATTGGCTTGTAGAATGTTGAGTAACTGGCTTGTAGAATGTGGGGTAACTGGCTTATAGAATGTGGGGTAACTGGCTCGTAGTTTTGGGGGTAACTGGCTTGTAGAATGTAGAGTAACTGACGTGAAGAATGTTGTGTAATGGCTTAAAGAATGTAGGGTAACTGGCTTGTAGAATTTGGGTTAACTGGCTTGTAGAATGTGGGGTAACTGGTTCGTAGTTTTGGGGGTATCTGGCTTGTAGAATGTAGAGTAACTGACGTGAAGAATGTTGTGTAATGGCTTATAGAATGTAGGGTAACTGGCTTGTAGAATTTGGGTTAACTGGCTTGTAGAATGTAGTGTTAACTGGTATATTGTGGGGTAGGTGGATTGTAGAATATGGGGTATCTAACATGTAGAATGTAGGGTAACATTGTGTTTGGATAAAAGAGAAAAAAAGTGAGAGAAATTTTTCCTGTGAGATCTCCTAGCTGATCAGCTCTCATATATATACTGTCTTACATAAATCTTGCTGGAAATAAATTCAGCTGGCTCTCTGGGTAGAATATGTGTACTTCACACTTGGGAATTACTCGGTTAGTTGCCGTCGGTGATTTATTCCGCACTTTTCAGTTTAATGTTCTAATGTTGCACGTGAGCGTATTATAATTGCTTCCACACAGGATGGATCGTTCTCAATGCCAAAAGGAATGTACACAATAACACCAGCCCAAAGTAGGGAGAAGGGCAGGCAGCGAGGTGGGGGCCAACATGTTGTACACTCAGTGAATATTACCGCAGACTTCCGCGGAGATTACATCAGGAAAAGTAAGTGTCCAGTCAGTATATATATATATATATATATATATATATGGAGCGTTAGATGGAGAGCCGGACATAGATTTACATTGGGCAGTCTGGATCTTATCGGAGTGCTGTTGACTATATCTGTCTAAGTCTGCGGAATTGTCACAAGACTATACACGTGAACATGTCATGTGACAGTCTTTCGCCGCTTGAATGGACACCAAATATTGTTCGCATGAAGTGAAGTGGTGCAGGTCACCGCTATTTCGGATCATTTAACACCGGGATCAAAAAAATACCCATTTTGGACAAATGTTGATGTTGCGCGCGTGGCTTAACGTTCGTTGACAGCTGTTGTCTTCCATCATTACGGTGTGCCAGAGAATTCGCAGGTAAATTGCAAAGGTCGTTGGTTTACCTCAGGCATACCGGTTTCTTCCATCCATAACAAACAAATAAACAGTAACCCGTCTTTTATTTATAGATGATGATAACGTTCGTCCCACCAGGCCCACGAAACCCACCAGGCCCACAAAACCCACCAGGCCTACTCATCCCACCAATAAACCCAACCATCGTGTGCACCCACGTAGTGCTCCAAGGCAGCCTCTACAGCGCTTCAAGAGGATGACGCCGCAGCTGTATACCATCGACTTGTTTCTTGTGGTGGACAACCTTGTCTATGACTTGTGCGTATTAAAGTCAGTTTTTCAACAAAGATGATATTTAACGTGTATCACGAGAACCTGTTATTTAAATTTTGGCATATATATATATATATATATATATATATATATATATATATATATATATATATATATATACTATAACAAACTACTTTTGTTGCATTTCAAATATCAATTTGTATTGTGTAAATAATATATATATATATATATATATATATATATATATATATATATATATATATATATATATATATAATAAAAAAAATATATATATATATATATATATATATATATATATATATACTATATATATATATATATATATATATATATATATATATGGCGCAGTAAGCAGATATCTAACTTACGTTCAACCGCAGAAACTTAGTGTATAGTGTAGCGTATTTATTTTGCACGAAGAGAAATTGTACTTTATATTGTAGCCAGGGGAACTGATATTTAAGTTTCAGTCAAATAAACTCGTATTCACCCTGGAGCAAGTACAGATGTACATGTTAAGTTACACTCTCCTCAAATATGGGAAGCATCATGATATTACCTCAATAAACCCACACACTGAGGTGAATGTAGTGATCTGTGTCACAAAAAAACACACATTGAGGTGAATGTAGTGATCTGTGTCACAAAAAACCACACATTGAGGTGAATGTAGTGATTGGTGTCACAATAAACCCACACATTGAGGTGAATATAGTGATCTGTGTCACAATAAACCCACACACTGGGGTGAATGTAGTGATCTGTGTCACAATAAACCCACACATTGAGGTGAATGTAGTGATCGGTGTCACAATAAACCCACACATTGAGGTGAATATAGTGATCTGTGTCACAATAAACCCACACACTGAGGTGAATGTAGTGATCTGTGTCACAATAAACCCACACATTGAGGTGAATATAGTGATCTGTGTCACAATAAACCCACACATTGAGGTGAATATAGTGATCTGTGTCACAATAAACCCACACACTGAGGTGAATATAGTGATCTGTGTCACAATAAACCCACACACTGAGATGAATGTAGTGATCTGTGTCACAATAAACCCACACACTGAGGTGAATGTAGTGATCTGTGTCACAATAAACCCACACACTGAGGTGAATGTAGTGATCTGTGTCACAATAAACCCACACACTGGGGTGAATGTAGTGATCTGTGTCACAATAAACCCAAACATTGAGGTGAATATAGTGATCTGTGTCACAATAAACCCAAACATTGAGGTGAATATAGTGATCTGTGTCAAAATCAACCCACACATTGAGGTGAATGTAGTGATCGTGTCAAAATCAACCCACACATTGAGGTGAATATAGTGATCTGTGTCACAATAAACCCACACATTGAGGTGAATGTAGTGATCGTGTCAAAATCAACCCACACATTGAGGTGAATGTAGTGATCTGTGTCACAATAAACCCACACATTGAGGTGAATGTAGTGATCTGTGTCACAATAAACCCACACACTGAGGTGAATGTAGTGATTTGTGTCACAATAAACCCACACATTGAGGTGAATGCAGTGATCTGTGTCACAATAAACCCACACACCGAGGTGAACGTAATGATCGTGTCGCAATAAACCCACATACTGAGGTGAACGTAGTGATTTGTGTCACAATAAACCCACACATTGAGGTAAATGTAGTGATCTGTGTCACAATAAACCCACATATTAAGGTGAATGTAGTGATCTGTGTCACAATAAACCCACACATTGAGGTGAATGTAGTGATCGTGTAAACCCACACATTGAGGTGAATATAGTGATCTGTGTCACAATCAAGCCACACACTGAGGTGAATATAGTGATCGGTGTCAAAATCAAACCACACATTGAGGTGAATATAGTGATCTGTGTCAAAATCAACCCACACATTGAGGTGAATGTAGTGATCTGTGTCACAATCAAACCACACATTGAGGTGAATGCAGTGATCTGTGTCACAATCAAACCACACATTGAGGTGAATATAGTGATCTGTGTCACAATCAACCCACACATTGAGGTGAATGTAGTGATCTGTGTCACAATCAAACCACACATTGAGATGAATGTAGTGATCTGTGTCACAATCAAGCCACACACTGAGGTGAATATAGTGATCGGTGTCAAAATCAAACCACACACTGAGGTGAATATAGTGATCTGTGTCAAAATCAAACCACACATTGAGGTAAATATAGTGATCGTGTCACAATAAACCCACACATTGTGGTGAACATAGTGATCTGTGTCACAATAAACCCACACATTGAGGTGAATGTAGTGATCTGTGTCACAATAAACCCACACATTGAGGTGAATGTAGTGATCTGTGTCACAATAAACCCACACATTGAGGTGAATGTAGTGATTGTGTCAAAATCAAACCACACATTGAGGTGAATATAGTGATCTGTGTCACAATAAACCCACACATTGAGGTGAATGTAGTGATCTGTGTCACAATAAACCCACACACTGAGGTGAATATAGTGATCTGTGTCACAATAAACCCACACATTGAGGTGAATGTAGGGATCTGTGTCACAATAAACCCACACATTGAGGTGAATGTAGTGATCTGTGTCACAATAAACCCACACATTGAGGTGAATATAGTGATCTGTGTCGCAATCAAACCACACATTGAGGTGAATATAGTGATCGGTGTCACAATCAAACCACACATTGAGGTGAATATAGTGATCGTGTCACATTAAACCCACACATTGAGGTGAATGTAGTGATCGGTGTCACAATCAAACCACACACTGAGGTGAATGTAGTGATCTGTGTCAAAATCAAACCACACATTGAGGTGAATATAGTGATCGGTGTCAAAATCAAACCACACATTGAGGTGAATATAGTGATCGGTGTCACAATCAAACCACACATTGAGGTGAATGTAGTGATCTGTGTCAAAATCAAACCACACATTGTGGTGAATATAGTGATCGGTGTCAAAATCAAACCACACACTGAGGTGAATATAGTGATCGGTGTCACAATCAAACCACACATTGAGGTGAATGTAGTGATCGGTGTCAAAATCAAACCACACATTGAGGTGAATATAGTGATCTGTGTCACAATCAAACCACACATTGAGGTAAATACAGTGATCGGGGTCACAATCAAACCACACATTGAGGTGAATATAGTGATCGGTGTCACAATAAACCCACACATTGAGGTGAATGTAGTGATTTGTGTCACAATAAACCCACACATTGAGGTGAATGTAGTGATCTGTGTCACAATCAACCCACACATTGAGGTGAATGTAGTGATCTGTGTCACAATCAACCCACACACTGAGGTGAATATAGTGATCTGTGTCACAATTAAACCACACATTGAGGTGAATATAGTGATCTGTGTCAAAATCAAACCACACATTGAGGTGAATATAGTGATCTGTGTCACAATCAAACCACACACTGAGGTGAATATAGTGATCTATGTAAAAATCAATCCACACATTGAGGTGAATGTGTTGATCTGTGTCACAATCAACCCACACATTGAGGTAAATGTAGTGATTTGTGTCACAATAAACCCACACATTGAGGTGAATGTAGTGATTTGTGTCACAATCAAACCACACATTGAGGTGAATGTGTTGATCTGTGTCACAATCAACCCACACATTGAGGTAAATGTAGTGATTTGTGTCACAGTCAACCCACACATTGAGGTAAATGTAGTGATTTGTGTCACAATAGTTCTATACACTGTGGATAGAGGATTAAATCCTGATTATCTGGTGACGACAGGGTAGACCGTGGATTAAATACTCTGGTTGTCTGTTGTATGACTAACGTGACAGGATATACTGTGGGTTAGATTTTGTTTGCCTGGGGACGGAGGATACGTGACAGGGTAGACTGTGTATTAGACCTTGGTTGTCTGTTGTATGACTAACGTGACAGGATATACTGTGGGTTAGATTTTGTTTGCCTGGGGACGGAGGATACGTGACAGGGTAGACTGTGTATTAGACCTTGGTTGTCTGTTGTATGACTAACGTGACAGGATATACTGTGGGTTAGATTTTGTTTGCCTGGTGACGGAGGATACGTGACAGGGTAGACTGTGGATTAGACCTTGGTTGTCTATTGTATGACTAACGTGACAGGATATACTGTGGGTTAGATTTTGTTTGCCTGGTGACGGAGGATACGTGACAGGGTAGACTGTGTATTAGGCCTTGTTTCTCTAGTGACGGAAGAGACATGGACGGGTGGACTGTGGATTAGACCCTGGTTGTCTGGTGAAGAGCAAACATGACAGGGCAGACATGTCCCCCTGATTTTCTGGTGAAAAGCAAACGTGACAGGGTAGGCTGTGAATTAGACCCTGGCTGTCTGGTGTAGATATAGCATCTCACAATAGCTAGGCAAACTACTTTTTGTATCATCCTACTTTTGTATAACAATGGATATAATAGTCATTTTTTTTTGAACGCAGATGTTTGCCTTAACAGCTGAATGATGTGGTTGATTCGTGCAAAAGACACTTTTAGCATTTGTCTGATAGCAGAAGTCACCCGTGTTTTATCACAACTGACTTTCCATAAGTCCCTAAAACCCCTTTGTGGGTAGTTGTCTGAAAATGAGTAGTATATATTCAGCAGTACAGGTATGTTTATTTATGTGATAACTGAGAATGACCTTTGCTTTGTTAACCAGTTGGTTGAACAGATCAGTGTCAGTGACAACCCAGGATAAGCAAAATGAAGCCATTGACGCCATACGCCAGTACTATGCCTTCTTGCTCAATTCGGTGAGTTCGCATAATATCTATAACTCTGTATATCCTTCTTTATTCATATCTATATTTCTACAACTTTTCAGAACATCACATTTCATGTAGAGAATCTTTTGGCGGTCATAGGTACGGCAAACGAAACCAGCCTTAGTCGAGCAATCCGCTGTAACTAGTAAACGAAACTGGCCCTATTCGAACAGTCTGCTGTCACGAGTGAAGGAAACCGGTCCTAAGAGTCGGTTGTCACGTGTTTAACCATACCGGTCCTAGTGGAACAGTCCGTAGTCACGAGTAGGCAAAACCGGCCCTATAATCGAGCGCTCAGCTGTCACGACTAAACAAAACCGGCTCTATGTGAGCACTTGATTGTAACTTGATTGAATCTGCCATTTGTTTAGATGACTGCTGGGCATAAATGGTTACACGTGATTTGTTTCTACTGTTACTGACACTATCTACCTGTAACTATTACATTGTTTTGCTCTTTAGATTGACTTAAGATACCAGAACATTGTTGAAGATGATGTTCAGTTCAAAGTACAATTCGCGGGGATGTTTCTGGCTACGGTAAGTCTTCTGTTAAGTTCACACAGCAGTGGACGGTTCGGGCTCGTTTACAGTACGCGTAAGCCTGATTAGCAAGGCCTTTCATCCATAAGCATAGTTATTATGTACAGTACCCACAACGCTTAAGTCTGATTAGCAAGGCCTTTCACCCATAAGCATAGCTATTGTGTACAGTACCTACAACGCTTAAGCCTGATTAGCAAGGCCTTTCATCCATAAGCATAGTTATTGTGTACAGTACCTACAACGCGTAAGCCTGATTAGCTAGGCCTTTCATCCATAAGCATAGATATTGTGTACAGTACCCACAATGCTTAAGCCTGATTAGCAAGGCCTTTCATCCATAAGCATAGTTATTGTGTACAGTACCTACAACACGTAAGCCTGATTAGCAAGGCCTTTCATCCATAAGCATGGTTATTGTGTACAGTACCTACAACGCGTAAGCCTGATTAGCAAGGCCTTTCATCCATAAGCATAGTTATTGTGTACAGTACCTACAACACGTAAGCCTGATTAGCTAGGCCTTTCATCCATAAGCATAGATATTATGTACAGTACCCACTACGCTTAAGTCTGATTAGCTAGGCCTTTCACCCATAAGCATAGCTATTGTGTACAGTACCCACAACGCTTAAGCCTGATTAGCAAGGCCTTTCATCCATAAGCATAGTTATTGTGTACAGTACCTACAACGCGTAAGCCTGATTAGCAAGGCCTTTCATCCATAAGCATAGTTATTGTGTACAGTACCTACAACGCGTAAGCCTGATTAGCTAGGCCTTTCATCCATAAGCATAGATATTATATACAGTACCCACTACACGTAAGCCTGATTAGCTAGGCCTTTCATCCATAAGCATAGATATTATGTACAGTATCTACAACGCTTAAGCCTGATTAGCAAGGCCTTTCACCCATAAGCATAGCTATTGTGTACAGTGCCTACAACGCTTAAGCCTGATTAGCAAGGCCTTTCATCCATAAGCATAGCTATTATGTACAGTACCTACAACGCCTAAGCCTGATTAGCAAGGCCTTTCACCCATAAGCATAGCTATTGTGTACAGTACTTACAACGCTTAAGCCTGATTAGCAAGGCCTTTCATCCATAAGCATAGCTATTATGTACAGTACCTACAACGCTTAAGTCTGATTAGCAAGGCCTTTCATCCATAAGCATAGTTATTGTGTACAGTAGGCCTACCTACAACGCGTAAGCCTGATTAGCTAGGCCTTTCATCCATAAGCATAGATATTATGTACAGTATCTACAACGCTTAAGCCTGATTAGCAAGGCCTTTCACCCATAAGCATAGCTATTGTGTACAGTATCCACAACGCTTAAGCCTGATTAGCAAGGCGTTTCATCCATATGCATGGTTATTGTGTACAGTACCTACAACACGTAAGCCTGATTAGCAAGGCCTTTCATCCATAAGCATAGATATTATGTACAGTACCCACAACGCTTAAGCCTGATTAGCAAGGCCTTTCATCCATAAGCATAGTTATTATGTACAGTACCCACTACGCTAAAGCCTGATTAGCCAGGCCTTTCATCCATAAGCATAGATATTATGTACAGTACCCACTACGCTTAAGCCTGATTAGCAAGGCCTTTCATCCATAAGCATAGATATTATGTACAGTACCCACTACGCTTAAGCCTGATTAGCAAGGCCTTTCATCCATAAGCATAGATATTATATACAGTACCTACAACGCTTAAGCCTGATTAGCAAGGCCTTTCATCCATAAGCATAGATATTATGTACAGTACCCACTACGCTTAAGTCTGATTAGCAAGGCCTTTCATCCATAAGCATAGTTATTGTGTACAGTATCCACTACGCGTAAGCCTGATTAGCAAGGCCTTTCATCCATAAGCATAGATATTATGTACAGTACCCACTACGCGTAAGCCTGATTAGCTAGGCCTTTCATCCATAAGCATAGATATTATGTACAGTACCTACAACGCGTAAGCCTGATTAGCAAGGCCTTTCATCCATAAGCATGGTTATTGTGTACAGTACCTACAACGCTTAAGCCTGATTAGCAAGGCCTTTCATCCATAAGCATAGCTACTGTGTACAGTATCCACAACGCTTAAGCCTGATTAGCAAGGCCTTTCATCCATAAGCATAGATATTATGTACAGTACCCACAACGCTAATGCCTGATTAGCAAGGCCTTTCATCCATAAGCATAGATATTATGTACAGTACCCATTACGCTAAAGCCTGATTAGCAAGGCCTTTCATCCGTAAGAATGGTTTTTGCGTTCAGTACCCACTACGCTTAAGCCTGATTAGCAAGGCTATTCTTCCATAAGAATGGTTTTTACGTACAGTACCCACTACGCTAAAGCCTGATTAGCAAGGCTATTCTTCCATAAGAATGGTTTTTGCGTTCAGTACCCACTACGCTAAAGCCTGATTAGCAAGGCCTTTCATCCGTAAGAATGGTTTTTGCGTACAGTACCCACTACGCTTAAGCCTGATTAGCAAGACTATTCTTCCATAAGAATGGTTTTTGCGTACAGTACCCACTACGCTAAAGCCTGATTAGCAAAGCCTTTCATCCATAAGCCTTGTTATTGTGTACCGTACCTGCATATAAATAGTTTAATAGTCAGTAATAATAGTCAGTTTTATTATTCGTATTAACACCACGTATTAGCTGTGATGCTAAGATGTATATACAGTTCCACAAAAAAAATCGAATCTCGATAGATCAAATTGCATGATTCGTACAGTATGTTTTTGTTCTGTGTTTTATTACATTTGAGCAAATGAATTTCACTTCTTAACGTTGCGGAATCTACTTCCGGCGTCTGTTGTAAATCAGTATTGGTGTGTTTATGCTTAGTTTTGGCTTTGTGTATTATAGACTGACGCTGAATCACCATTCACATCGACCTTAAAATCAGAGAATGCAAACGACGGAGATCGACCTCTGGTGGATGCTGGCGAATCACTCCAGAGTTTTCAGTTGTGGATGGAAGCGAATGGAAATCAGATCATGACCGATTACGACCACGCCATGCTGTTTACAAAGTATTTTATTCCTTTTAAAATATCACCGTTTTGAGTGTTTTTTAGAATGACTTGGGTATTTAAGTAACTGGTGTGCTAATGACTGAAAAAATGACTTAACTGAAAATAAACCTGCGTGGGACAACTATTAAGGTACATGTAGCTCACGTTGTACCCTGAAGCTGACAAGCGCTAGCTGAGATTATAACAATGTCGGTGTATGTCACATACGCAAATTGGGAAAATCATATAAAAGCTTAATAAAATGTATCTGTGGAATTAATTTGAAGATCTGTAGTCCAGTTTGTCAGAAAATTGTCTTATCGTAGTATGTCCTGTAAGCCGGGTGTTCAATCAACTGACGTCACATCATGCCTTGTAAGTCGAGTGTGTAATCAACTGATGTCTTGTCGCATCATGTCCTGTAAGTCGAGTGTGTAATCAACTGATGTCTTGTCGCATGACGTCCTTTTTGTTCAGTGTGTAATCAACTGATGCCTTGTCGCATCATGTCTTGTAAGTTGGGTGTGAGATTAACTAATGTCTTGTCGCATCATGTCCTGTAAGTCGAATGTGTAATCAACTGATGTCATGTCGCATTATGCTTTGTAAGTCGAGTGTGTAATCAACTGAATGTCTTGTCGCATCATGCCCTGTAAGTCTGTTGAGTAATCAACTGATGTCATGTCGCATTATGCCTTGTAAGTCGAGTGTGTAATCAACTGATGTTTTGTCGCATCATGCTTTTTAGTCAAGTGTGTAATGAACTGATGTCTTGTCGCATCAAGTCCTGTAAGTCGAGTGTCTAATCAACTGATGTCTTGTCGTATCATGTCCTGTAAGTCGAGTGTGTAATCAAGTGATATCTTGTCGCTTCATGCCCTGTAAGTCGAGTGTGGAATCAACTGATGTTTTGTCGCATCATGTCCTGTAAGTCGAGTGTGTAATCAACTGATGTCTTGTCGCATCATATCTTGTGAATTGGGTGTGAAATCAACTGAATGTCTTGTTGCATCATGTCCTGTAAGTCTGTTGAGTAATCAACTGATGTCATGTCGCATTATGCCTTGTAAGTCGAGTGTGTAATCAACTGATGTCTTGTCGCATCATGCTTTTTAGTCAAGTGTGTAATGAACTGATGTCTTGTCGCATCAAGTCCTGTAAGTCGAGTGTGTAATCAACTGATGTCTTGTCGTATCATGTCCTGTAAGTCGAGTGTGTATCCAAATGTCTTGCTACATTATGCCTTATAAGTCGTGTGTGTAATCAGTTGATGTCTTGGCACATGCAGCGTCTCTGATGTTAATTTCCTTTTAGCAAAATATTTTATAATAACGACTTACACCCTGATACCTTTTCTTTCTAGGGCAGAATACACGCTGGATGGATCTACATCAACAGCCGGTAAGTTTGCTTGTTTGACAGTAGGTTGTATGGGTACCGGTAGGTCAAATATCAGTCCGTTCAATTTGTAGACAGCGCTGACATCGCGTCAGTAATGCCTTTCACTATACCAATCACTCCACTGCGCAGGTCTGGCGTACTTGTCCCGAGTGTGTACTGCTGAAGGAGTGTCTGTGTGTGAAGACCTGTTTGACTTTATCACCGCCGAGATAGCTGCTCATGAGCTAGGCCATAGGTAAGGAGTTGAAAAGTTTTCAAACTATTTTGAAGCGTTTAATTTTCCTTAAACCGATGAAAAATACTAGAATATATCTATGCCTGACCTTTCTGGTATAGGCAAAGTTTCACAAGGCGTGAGACGTTCAATATGTTAATTTCTGGCTGTTTATGGTTAGGATTAAAGCATTTTTTTTATTTTCCCACAGCGTGATCATTAAAGATTTCATTGCCACTGTGCAAATGATTTAAGAGAAATGTTCGCAGAATATTTTTTTTTCTCATCATTGCTTTAGGAAGGAGAAAGTAACAACCGAGGAATACTCCTATGTTTTTGCCAAAATACTAGTACTTAAAATAAGAAGGATCTGTGGTTTGCTTTCAGTATGGGCGCCCGCCATGACGGAGAAGACAATAACGGATGCTCGTTAAATGACCACTTCATCATGGCCGCCTCCAGTGGTGCCTCCACCGTCAACCCGCGGAATCCCTGGCACTTCTCTAACTGCTCTGTGGACTACTTCAGGACGTATATAAATAGTCTGGATACGTAAGTTCATTATAAATCTCTACTGTACTGTCCCGATGTAATTGAGACTGATTGATTGATTGTTCGGTTGATTGATTGCTTGACTGATTGGTTGGCCATATTCGAGAATTTTGTTTTGATTTGAACAACACAAAATATTTACGTGTTGTGGAAGGATGTGCAAACGCCGCCAAAGTGGACTGGAAATCTAACTAGCAGCAACACAAAATCAGAAACGCAAAATCATAGCGTCACTTTTAAAAAAAAACAAAGAGAGATGTAAGCTTTGCATTTCATCCTGAAAAAAGGTCAAAAACTCGACCAATGCTGTACTATCCTTACGCTTTTATTACTTCATTTGTTAATTTCGGGGATTCGCGAGTATCGACCTTCGGTATGATTCATATATTTAGCCTATTTCACGTCCTTGATCATGTAATACATGTATTAGAGAGAATAAAAGAAAGTTCAAGTGGCATGTGCGTCTCTTGACCCAGTAGGCATATATTTGTCACGTGACTTCTTGACTCTGTAGGTATAAAGACAATATAGGCCTGTATTCCTCGCCTGCTCGGCGAGTATGGTAACTTATCCAAGGCGGAGTGTCCGATCACAGGCCTAGTATTTTTCTGAATTATGACAAATGGTTTTATTTCTGCATTTCCTGTAAATTGTTAATGTAAAATTTCACAATTGAAATTAACATTATCTTCTTATGATTGTTATTTGCACTTTATTTTATTCTTGTTTGTATTTAACGCCAATCACACATGACATATAGGGGCCTCCGTGGCTCATTTGGTTCGCGCTAGGGCAGCGTAATGACCCAGAAGCCAATGCGGTAGCTGTAAGTTCAAGTGCAGCTCATGCTGGCTTTCTTTCCAGTCGTAAGTGGAAAGGTCTGACAGCAACCTGCGGATGGTCGTGGGTTTTTTCCAGGCTCTGCCCAGTTTCCTCTAACCATAATACTGGCTGCCGTCGGATAAGTGAAATATACCTGAGTTCGGCGTAAAGCACCAACCAAACAAATTAAATAACATATAAGCCGAATTGCACTAGTCATTACAGAGGTGCAAAGTTAAATATATGCCGAGGGTAAATACAGATAGGTTCTAAGTAAGATACATGTAAAATTTATGTTTTTCATTGGTGTTTTATGCCATACTCTTGAATATTTCACTTATACGACGGTGGCTAGCACTGTGATGAGAGGAAACCGGGCAGAGCCTGGCGGAAACCCACAACCATACGCAGATTGCTGCCTTAACTTTCCTCGCATGACCGGAGAGGAAGCCAGAATGGACATGAGAGAGTCGGCATGGAAATGAACTCACAACGACTGGTCCCTCATGCTCAGACATTATGCTGCTCTAAATACCACACATGTTAAATATTAACCATTTGAGCAATGTCTATAATAAAGGTGATACGATCAACTCCAATGTTGATACAGAACTCTTTCAAATTCAGTGACTAATTTCCAGTTCTTCTGAACTTTGTTGAGCGCCTGCTCCACTCGAACACGGCGACTGGAACACATCTGTTGATTTGAAACGTCAGAGCAGCCTTCAGTTCAGAGAAACTACATTGCAGTGTAAACTAATTTCATGAATATCATCATTAAATGTTGTTACTCGCTTAAGATCAGACATATTTTGTGTTATTTGTCTTTTTTTCTTTGTCCTTTAGGAGTGATACAAACTGTTTGCTTACGTTGGTGATGACAGTTCTACGTTGGCTCCATTGTTGGAAACGCAGCCGGGACAGTTTTACAGTATAGACACACAGTGTAAATATACGTTGGGAAGTGAGTCCTACGCATGTCGGGTACGTCCATGGCAGAATTTCTTGTTCGATTCGTCTTGTATCTGCTTTTGAAAATCATTAGCACGTCTTATGTTGCAGTAGTTTTCGCTGGCGGAAAGATTCCAACTGTTACGTGTTGGAACAAGCGGCGGCTTTCACTCGGGAATTTTGTCAGTTTCACTGATATAGAGGGGTGGGGGAGGGGGGCATGACGATTTCCTCGGGACTCTTTCCAGTTTTCTCTGCCAGTGAACATGAGAAAGACATTGAAACATAAAGACATTGTGTGCTATATACGCTCTCATGAGACATAATTGCCTTTTCTACACAGCAATTTTACAATGTAACAACGTACCCAGATTCCTGTACGGGAGTGTACTGTTCTGTACCCGGAAGCAGCAGCTGTCGGAAAATCTTCCCAGCTAGGGGCACGTCCTGTGGGGATAAGAAGGTGAGTTTGTGGAGTTGTGTCTGCGACACTATCCATTCCTGCCAAATAACGCTATTCCAGTGAAGACACCGAGATACACCCAAACAATTGCCTACGCTGACGAAAGGCCTTTGTTTGCATTATCTTATAATAACAGAATTTCCAAACATCTGACTCTGAAGATCGTGAGATCATATGGCTCTTAGTGATAAAATAAAGTTCATGGTTCTATTATACCAAAACCTGAAACAATTTCAAACATGCTGGTGTCCAAGCAGGGCTGGAAAATAAAGTCGATGAGGCATTAGATAACTGGTGTCCCTCTCCGTCAAATCATACTCAACTCCGCTTATTTTCCAGTATTTCATTTGATTTTTAATAATTGTGAGGTCACCCTATGGAAAAAACAAACTTACGGTGTTTCACATTATAAATTAGAGAAAGTATTTTAACTCCATTTTCTTTGCAATATTATAATTGTCCAGTATATTACTGTTAACAGCTGATAGTGTTGAGTGTCACAAACGAAATGTCATTTTAGTGGTGTGTATGAGTGATTTTGGAGATAACTTGCACCGCTGACGATCGGGGCCTAGTAATGGGGACGCGCCATATAAGGTCCGTCTTATAATTACACCACAGTGGTATCGTCTACACCATGTCATAAAAATAGACTATATGAAATACAACCTTTGTATGCAGAACAGACAACTGAGCCAAATTAGAATTCCCATATTGTTGCCATCAGAAGAGTTACACTTTCACGCGACGAAAGACAAGTTGGCCTACATCTTCTTAATACCCTGTCATTCCAAATACAGAACAATTAACGCGTTTTATACAATACACGTTACAACTTTCGTAGCAGATGATAGATTTTGGATCGTTTAAGGCGTTAAAATCTGTAATTCAATCGAAAACCAAATGTAGAATTACACCTGTATAAATATAAAGACAATCAATCAGTGTAATGGAATATCATAAAGGCTTTATGGTATTTTATGTTGTATAAGGCAGGTTATCCAGGGTCATAGGCTTTATGGTATTTTATGTTGTATAAGGCAGCTTATCCAGGGTCATAGGCTTTATGGTATTTTATGTTGTATAAGGCAGGTTATCAAGGGTCATAGGCTTTATGGTATTTTATGTTGTATAAGGCAGGTTATCCAGGGTCATAGGCTTTATGGTATTTTATGTTGTATAAGGCAGGTTATCAAGGGTCATAGGCTTTATGGTATTTTATGTTGTATAAGGCAAGTTATCAAGGGTCATAGGCTTTATGGTATTTTATGTTGTATAAGGCAGGTTATCAAGGGTCATAGGCTTTATGGTATTTTATGTTGTATAAGGCAGGTTATCCAGGGTCATAGGCTTTATGGTATTTTATGTTGTATAAGGCAAGTTATCAAGGGTCATAGAGTTTATGGTATTTTATGTTGTATAAGGCAGGTTATCCAGGGTCATAGGCTTTATGGTATTTTATGTTGTATAAGGCAGGTTATCCAGGGTCATAGGCTTTATGGTATTTTATGTTGTATAAGGCAGGTTATCCAGGGTCATAGGCTTTATGGTATTTTATGTTGTACAAGGCAGGTTAACAACGGTCATAGAGTTTATGGTATTTTATGTTGTATAAGGCAGGCTATCAAGGGGTCATAGGCTTTATGGTATTTTATGTTGTATAAGCAAGTTATCCAGGGTCATAGGCTTTATGGTATTTTATGTTGTATAAGGCAGGTTAATAACGGTCATAGAGTTTATGGTATTTTATGTTGTATAGGGCAAGTTATCAAGGGTCATAGGCTTTATGGTATTTTATGTTGTATAAGGCAAGTTATCCAGGGTCATAGGCTTTATGGTATTTTATGTTGTATAAGGCAGGTTAACAACGGTCATAGGCTTTATGGTATTTTATGTTGTATAAGGCAGGTTATCCAGGTTCGAAATGTATTTGTGTTATTTAACAGTATTTCCTTGCCATACATATGGCGAGCTAAACACTTGGATCAGCTATGTACTCGTGACATCACGCAAATTATTCCAAATTCTCCAAGTGACTCCAAGTGCCTTCGGCTAAAGTTCAAAACGCACGTTAAAATGACACCAAAACATCTCATATTCGTATTTTTTACATTTCTCGCATACATATGTGCAATTTCGTTCATTTTGTTGACTTTCGTTCTTTATAAATTTATATTTGATTGGGGTTTTATGCCGTACTCAAGACTATTTAAATTTGTCGAGTAAATTAAAATGGGAGTGGGAATTTAGTGGGAAGAAACCTGGCAGCTGGCAAATGGTTGTGTGTAACCCTTAAAGTAATGCATCTTGTCAATTTAGCTCAGTCAGGTTTTATTCTGACTGTTCACGAACATCCTTAAAAGTAAAAACGCCATAAACAAGGCATAAGCAGGTTTACATGTAGGTAAAAGAAAAATGCTGTGATGTTAGTTGCATTTTATTCGATGTCACTGGTTTAGAGTAACAGCCTGCCGTGTTGTGATAACATTTAATAAACAATCAAATGACGACTTATTTAAGCAAGAGGTGACGACATGTTTTTAATTTTTTTTATTTGATTGGTGTTTTACGCCGCACTTTTTTCACTTATACGACGGTTTTTGTTTTTTTGTTTTTGTTTTTTTGTTTTTTGAATTTTGAAATGTTTGAGACTCTAGAGGGCGAATCTGCATTGTTCACTTTTTATCTATCTTTGAAGATGTTTGGTATGTAGACAAGAAACTATTTTCTAGTGATGTAATTTCAATGCCCTGTGACTCGAAATCTATGGACGCTCGAAAGCTTGCATTACAGTTTGGCCTCTAAGACGTGCAGTTGCAGCTACATGTACGTTACAGCAGATTTGAGCTACGATCAAGTTTTCTATCTACAGTCATATGAATGGGGACTATCTGGGAATATAACCGCTACCAAACCACAGAGCTGCAGCCTACGCTTTTGCCTTGAAATAACAAACAAACAGCCTTGGCAAATCGGCACAGGCTGTCTTCGCACATGCACTGTCTTCTTTCAGGTAGATCCAGATAAGCGCATTTTCTCCAACAGTGAAAGTGTATTGACTTTTCTACGCATCTTCTTTAAGAAACCTATTCACCCCAACTGCTTGTCGCATATTGTCTTGACATATAATAGGCCTGTGCATCTATAGGCTACATCTCTCAAGATATACAGTTTGCACATTTTAATATAACTTTAATAAGTGTCTCTCGGACTTACGCTGTCTCTCACAATATTTTGAGCTTTCGCTCGGTCTCGGATTCTCATTGTCTCCTGGGATTTCGCTGACTGGTGAACCTACGTTGCATCTCCCACTAAAATTGTCTCTTGTGCTTGCTTCGAATTTTCATCGTCTGTCGGATTTTCGCTGTCTCTTTGACTCTCGTCATGTCGTTATTTCATTACCACGAGTCCCGACTTTCTGTGTCTCGCCACCTTATATCGTATCTCGGGTTTTCAGTACTTCTGATACTGTCGTTGCCTCTCAGACTCGTATTGCTTCCCACAAAACAGTCTTTTCTCATGTTTCAGTGGTGTATAGACGGTGTTTGTGTGGCAGACGACGAGGCGCCATCAACCTTGGGTGAGTTCAGTTTTAGCACAACAACGGCAAGATATCTAGTTATTTAATGTTAAATATTAAGTCCCATCCTCAAACTCTGTTGTCGCTTACAAAAGCAGTCAAATTTTAACCTTTTTCAGATTCCTGTCCATGGGGAGATTCTCTTGAAATATTCAGCGATTCAACAACTTGTGCCAATATCACGTCCTCACAGGCGAGGCACTGCTACACCGAATTTTATCTCAGTCGATGTTGTACAGCTTGTCCTGCTGCCTACAGCGGCAATCCAGGTATGTGCGCGTGTGTGCGGTTCGTGTGTATCCGTGCGCTTTGTATATGTAACGGCGCCAATGTGGGTCATGGGGACGCCATTTGTACGTGTGTGCGATTTGTGTGTATGTGTGCGGTTTATACGTGTGACGACATCAATGTGGATCAAGGGGGAGGATGTGTGCGTGTGTGTGTGTAGCGGGTGACCTTTCGATGTTGGCAGTTTAAGGAGGGTAAATATGGCATTCAAATATCTTAAACTGGCATTTTTTTTTTGCAAAACAATAACAGTTTGGTGGAAGATGACCTTTACACAGCTTCAGCAAGTCGCCGGTATCGAGAACGTTTTGCCTCGGTTATTCACGCCTATTTAACGCTGTGATGAAAGATCACGTGACTTACCATTTGTAGGTGCTGTCCTGAAAATGAGGCACGGATTTGAACGATCCTATTTCCTCCACCCACTGATCTGTTGGTACAATACCGCCACTTACAAGAATCACCCACGGCCGTTTCTCGATTGCCATGCACGTCACTGCAGGAGGGTTCTGTTGGCCTGTTGGCCAGGGACCCAGTGCAAATCGCGCGTACAGGTAGATGCACGGGTTAGACTGGCGTGTCCAGATTAAGATCGCGGTCTCTGGAGGTCTGTGCATGCTGGTGACTTTTCCACGAAGTAGATCCACAGATTTCAGTGTTGAAAAACTGGTCAGGAAATAAATAAATCTAAGCCCAACAAGGAACATTTGCACAAATTCAACGTGAACATAAATGATGAGACCAAATCGATGCCAGGCTAAATGGTTCACAAAACTACTGTCATTCAGCTTTTCTGAATTTGTTCTGTGGGTTATAAAAAGCGAATATAATGAGATTAAGTATGGTGGCCCTTACGAAACACATCTAAGTAATGTGACGCCATATCAGTGTGTTCATAACAATTCCCTAGCCCTTCTTTTTCTTCTTCATCGTCAACATTGTCGCTTTTAAATAAAGCCTTCTTTCTCGATTTGATTCTGGTAAAAAATATATTTGCCTGCACGCTGTTTGTCACATGTATACAGTTATAAACCATAAAGTAGATCGACTTTCTTTTTAAATAATGTGGAAAACACATTTCCGGTTTTCCAAAAAAATAACAAATGAGCCAATGAAATTACTTGTCCGGATGAATGGAAAGAAAAACTTATCACGATTGAACGTTACCAGTGAGACATCGTCTTGCGTACCACCTTACTCCGACACTAGTAAGATCGACGTTACCAGTGAGACATGGTTTTGCGCACCACCTTACTCCGACACTAGTAAGATCGACGTTACCAGTGAGACATCGTTTTGCGCTGCACCTTACTCCGACACTAGTAAGATCAACGTTACCAGTGAGACATCGTTTTGCGCACCACCTTACTCCGACACTAGTAAAATCAACGTTACCAATGAGACATCGTCTTACGTACCACCTTACTCCGACATTAGTTTTTCACAAACAGCTTACTACCCACTAAAATGAACAACAACACCAGTTTTGTGTATTTGGTGCTGTTTGGACCGAGACAATATGTTACTGTCTGACATAATTTGTCATACCGTTGTTGAATGTTGCACGGGTGGTAACTAGACTGTCTTCGCATCTGATGTGGTCAGTAAATGACGGAGACATGTACCACAGCGCTCTACGTAAAATGGCCCATCGTGTGAGCGTTGCAAACGATATCTTGTGTGTACTATATCTTGTCCAATATTATCAGCGTCCGTAGTGAAATAATAAGCACTACCTCACAGAAGCAGCCACGCAATCTGAAAGCTTTGTGCTTTATTGGATAAACTTTTCACTCCATTAACACCAGCCTCTTGCTCGACAGTATCTTTTTATTTTACTTCTTATTAACTGAAATCATATATTTAAAAATATGATTTAGCCAGGTATTGTCTGATCCTGTAAAACTGTTTTAATCGTTAGCGTTCCGAGGAGGGTGGCTACCTTTACATTCCCACGTATTAGACGCCGCCAGCAGTGCTTATCTGATAATATAGACATTCATGACTTGCTTAAGCAAGATGTGCCATTATTACTGTGTCATTAATACTTTGTCAATATTACTCTGTCATTTTTACTGTGTCATTTGTCATTGTTACTGTGTCATTAATACTTTGTCAATATTACTCTGTCGTTTTTACTGTGTCATTTGTCATTGTTACTGTGTCATTTGGCGATTCACGATATCCTTTTGCTGTTTCTATTTGCTATGACAGACTGTCCGTACGGAAACAAAATACCCGATTGTTCACAAATAGATTCATCACCTAGTCACGGATGCTACACTCCTCTAAATGAAGACTTTTGCTGTGGATCTTGTCTACCCTTCAAAGACCTCAATAAACCAGGTAAGTCGGTGGATACCGTCAGGGATGTCCCCACATAGTATACATCAGCCTGGGATCTGTACCGTCAGGAATGTCCCCACATAGTATACATCAGCCTGGGATCTGTACCGTCAGGAATGTTCCCACATAGTATACATCAGTCTGGGACCTGTACCGTCAGGAATGTTCCCACACAGTATACATCAGCCTGGGATCCGTACCGTCAGGGATGTCCCCACATAGTATACATCAGCCTGGGACCTGTACCGTCAGGAATGTTCCCACATAGTATACATCAGCCTGGGACCTGTACCGTCAGGAATGTCCCCACATAGTATACATCAGCCTGGGATCTGTACCGTCAGGAATGTCCCCACGTAGTATATATCAGCCTGGGATCTGTACCGTTAGGAATGTCCCCACATAGTATACATCAGCCTGGGATCTGTACCGTCAGGAATGTTCCCACATAGTATACATCAGCCTGGGACCTGTACCGTCAGGAATGTCCCCACATAGTATACATCAGCCTGGGATCTGTACCGTCAGGAATGTCCCCACGTAGTATATATCAGCCTGGGATCTGTACCGTCAGGAATGTCCCCACATAGTATACATCAGCCTGGGATCTGTACCGTCAGGAATGTCCCCACGTAGTATATATCAGCCTGGGATCTGTACCGTTAGGAATGTCCCCACATAGTATACATCAGCCTGGGACCTGTACCGTCAGGAATGTTCCCACATAGTATACACCAGCCTGGGATCTGTACCGTCAGGAATGTCCCCACATAGTATACACCAGCCTGGGATCTGTACCGTCAGGAATGTCCCCACGTAGTATACATCAGCCTGGGATCTGTACCGTCAGGAATGTCCCCACATAGTATACATCAGTCTGGGATCTGTACCGTCACTAATGTTCCCACATAGTATACATCAGTCTGGGATCTGCACCGTCACTAATGTTCCCACATAGTATACATCAGCCTGGGACCTGTACCGTCAGGAATGTCCCCACATAGTATACATCAGTTTGGGACCCGTACTGTCAGGAATGTTCCCACATAGTATACATCAGCCTGGGACCTGTACCGTCAGGAATGTCCTTACATAGTACAGCATCAGTCTGGGACCTGTACCGTGAGGCATGTTCCTATCTAGTACAAATCAGTTTGACCGTAAGGATTGTCCCCACCTAGTTCAGCATCAGTGTCTGTGCTATACCGTAATGAATGCTGCAATACAGTACAGCCTCAGTCTGGGACTTAGACCGTAAGGATTGTCCCCACCTAGTTCAGCATCAGTGTCTGTGCTATACCGTAATAAATGCCCCAATATAGTACAGCATCAGTCTGGGACCTGTACCGTGAGGCATGTTCCTATCTAGTACAAATCAGTTTGGGACCTCTACCGTGAGGAATGTACCCACGTACTACAGCACAAGTCTGGAACCCGTACGGTCAGAAATTTCCGCCATAGTACAGTGTCAATTTGGGACCTTTATCAAGAGGAATTTCGCCACATAGTTCAGCAGCAGTCGGGGGCCTGTACCGTTAGTAATGTCCCCCATAGTACAGTATTAGTCTGAGACCTGTACCGGGAGGAATGTCCTCAGCATTAGCCTAGGACCTGTACCGTAGGGAATGTGCCCACATAGTACAGCATCACACTGGAGTCTGTACCGCAGCGAATGTCCCTAAATAGTATAACGTCAATCTGGGACCTCTACCGTAAGGAATGTAACCACATAGTATACATGAGTCTGGGACGTGAACCGTAGGGAATGTCCCCACATGGTACAGTTTTAGTCTAGGACACTGTACCATAACAAATTTCCACACATCCATGTAGTCCAGCATTAGTCTAGGACCAGTACCGTAAGGCCCACACATAGTTCAGTATCTGGCTGGGACCTACAGCCTATAGCGTGAGAAATGTCCCTACACCCTACAGCATTAATCTGAGACGAGCACCATAAGGAATGTCCCTGCATAGTTCAGCATCAGTTCGGGACCTGTACCGTGAGGAATGTTCCCACATAGTAATGTACTAGTGTGGGACCTGTACTGTAACAGCCTCTAGCACCCCTAGTTCAGCATCAGTTTGGTACTGAACCGTGAGGAATGTTCCCACATAGTGGGTCCTGTGCCGTAACAAATGTCCCCACACAGTACAGCATCAGTCTGGGTATCTGTACCGTAAGGAATGTCCCAACATAGTACAGAATCAGTCTGGGACCACTACCGTATGCAATATCCCCACATAGTACACCATCACCTTGGGACATGTACTGTGACGAATGTCCCTACATAGTTTAGCATCAGCTTGGGTCCTGTACCATAAGGAATGTCCCTGCATAGTTTAGCATCAGCTTGGGGCCTGTGCCGTAAGGAATGTCGCTACATAGTACAGCATCAGTCTAGGACCTGTACCGTGAAGAATATCCCCACATAGTACACCATCAGTCTGGGACCTGTACCATAAGAAATGTCCCTGCATAGTTTAGCATCAGCTTGGGGCCTGTGCCGTGAGGAATGTCGCTACATAGTACAGCATCAGTCTAGGACCTGTACCGTGAAGAATATCCGCACATAGTACACCATCAGTCTGGGACCTGTACCATAAGAAATGTCCCTACATAGTTTAGCATCAGCTTGGGGCCTGTGCCATGAGGAATGTCGCTACATAGTACAGCATCAGTCTAGGAGCTGTACCGTGAAGAATATCCGCACATAGTCATGCATCAGTCTGGGACCTGTACCATAAGAAATGTCCCTACATAGTGCACCATCAGTCTGGGACCTGTACCATAAGAAATGTCCCTACATAGTACAGCATCAGTCTAGGTCCTGTACCGTGAAGAATATCCGCACATAGTTATTGGGACCTGTACCATAAGAAATGTCCCTATATAGTTTAGCATCAGCTTGGGGCCTGTGCCGTGAGGAATGTCGCTACATAGTACAGCATCAGCCTAGGAGCTGTACCGTGAAGAATATCCGCACATAGTCATGCATCAGTCTGGGACCTGTACCATAAGAAATGTCCCTACATAGTACACCATCAGTCTGGGACCTGTACCATAAGAAATGTCCCTACATAGTACAGCATCAGTCTAGGACCGGTACCGTAAGGGATGTCCCCAGATAGTACAGCATCAGTCTGGGACCTGTACCATAAGAAATGTCCCTACATAGTTTAGCATCAGCTTGGGGCCTGTGCCGTGAGGAATGTCGCTACATATTACAGCATCAGTCTAGGACCTGTACCGTGAAGAATATCCGCACATAGTCATGCATCAGTCTGGGACCTGTACCATAAGAAATGTCCCTACATAGTTTAGCATCAGCTTGGGGCCTGTGCCGTGAGGAATGTCGCTACATAGTACAGCATCAGTCTAGGACCTGTACCGTGAAGACTATCCCCACATAGTACACCATCAGTCTGGGACCTGTACCATAAGAAATGTCCCTACATAGTACACCATCAGTCTGGGACCTGTACCATAAGAAATGTCCCTACATAGTACAGCATCAGTCTAGGACCGGTACCGTAAGGGATGTCCCCAGATAGTACAGCATCAGTCTGGGACCTATACCATAAGAAATGTCCCTATATAGTTTAGCATCAGCTTGGGGCCTGTGCCGTGAGGAATGTCGCTACATATTACAGCATCAGTCTAGGACCTGTACCGTGAAGAATATCCGCACATAGTCATGCATCAGTCTGGGACCTGTACCATAAGAAATGTCCCTACATAGTTTAGCATCAGCTTGGGGCCTGTGCCGTGAGGAATGTCGCTACATAGTACAGCATCAGTCTAGGACCTGTACCGTGAAGACTATCCCCACATAGTACACCATCAGTCTGGGACCTATACCATAAGAAATGTCCCTACATATTTTAGCATCAGCTTGGGGCCTGTGCCGTGAGGAATGTCGCTACATATTACAGCATCAGTCTAGGACCTGTACCGTGAAGAATATCCGCACATAGTCATGCATCAGTCTGGGACCGGTACCGTAAGGAATGTCCCCAGATAGTACAGCATCAGTCTGGGACCTAGACCGGGAGGAATATCCCCAGATAGTACAGCATCAGTAGGGTATCTCTACCGCAATGAATGCCCCCACAGTCCAGACTCAGTCGGGGACTTGGACCACAGGGAATGTCCCTACATAGTAAAGCATCAGTACGGTATCTGTACCGTGAGGAATGTCCCCACATAGTACACCATCAGTCTGGATATATGTACCGTAAAGAATGTCTCCCATAGTACAGCCTCAGTCTGGGACTTAGACCGTAAACAATGTCTCCACATAGTACAACCTCAGTCTGGGACTTACACCATAAGGAATTTCTCCCATAGTACAGCCTCAGTCTGGGACTTAGACCATAAAGAATGTCTCCACATAGTACAGCCTCCGTCTGGGACTTACACCATAAGGAATGTCTCCCATAGCACAGCCTCTGTCTGGGACTTACACCATAAAGAATGTCTCCCATAGTACAGCCTCAGTCTGGGACTTTGACCGTAAGCATTGATCCCACATAATTCAGCATCAGTGTCCTGTGCTATACCATAATGAATGCCCCAATATAGTACAGCCTCAGTCTGGGACTTGGACCGTAAGGATTGTCCCCACCTAGTTCAGCATATGTCTGTGCTATACCGCAACGAATGCCCCAATATAGTACTTGGACTTACGGTCTAAGTCTGTAAAGAATGCCTTCACATAGTACAGCCTCAGTCTGGGACTTACACCATAAGGAATGTCTTCACATAGTACAGCCTCTGTCTGAGACTTACACCATAAGGAATTTCTCCCATAGTACGGTCTAAGTCTGGGACTTGGACCGTAAGGAATGTCTCCCATAGTACAGCCTCCGTCTGAGACTTAGACCATAAGGAATTTCTCCCATAGTACGGTCTAAGTCTGGGACTTGGACCGTAAGGAATGTCTCCCATAGTACAGCCTCAGTCTGGGACTTTGACCGTAAGCATTGCCCCCACATAATTCAGTATCAGTGCCTGTGCTATACCGTAATGAATGTCCAAGCATAGTACAGCCTCAGTCTGGAACTTAGACCGTAAGCATTGACCCCACATAATTCAGCATCAGTGTCTGTGCTATACCGTAATGAATGCCCCAATATAGTACAGCTTCAGTCTGGGACTTGGACCGTAAGAATTGTCCCCACCTAGTTCAGCATCAGTGTCTGTGCTATATCGTAATGAATATCCAAGCATGGTATAGCCTCGGTCTGAGACCTGTACCTTGAGGATTGTCCCCACCTAGTTCAGCATCAGTGTCTATGCTATAGCATAATGAATGCCCCAGCATAGTACAGCCCACATAGTTATGCATCAGTCTGAGGTCGCAACCGTAAGAAATGTCGCTACATATTATAGCATCAGCCTCGGACCTGTACCTTAAAGAATGTCCCCACATGGACATGCATCAGACCTGTACCTTGAGGATTGTCCCCAGATAGTACAGCATCAGTCTGGGACCGGTACCGTGAGGAATGTTTCCAGATAGTACAGCATCAGTACGGTATCTGTACCGTAAGGAATGTCCCCACATGGTACAGCATCAGTCTGGGTATCTGTACCGTAAGGAATGTCCCTACATAGTACAGCATCAGTTTGGGACCTCTACCTTGAGGAATGTCCCCAGATAGTACAGCATCAGTCTTGGACTTGTACCGTGAAGAATTTCTCGACATAGCTCAACATTAGTCTGGGACCTGTACCGTAAGGAATGTCGCCAGATAGTACAGGATTAGTACGGTGTTTGTACAGTGAGGAATGTCCCTACATTGAAAAGCATCAGTCTGGGACCTGCACCGTGAGGATTGTCTCTCGATAGTAGATGATCAGTGCGGTATCTGTACCGTGAGGTATGTCCCACATCAAACCGGTCATTGACTTCGTCAGCACACAGTCTAACACCTCTGGCGCTCTATATTTCAGGAAATGTCACAAATATTACTCACTAACTAGGGCTGTAAGATAAAGGCGAAAGCTATTCCGTGACTGCAGTATAATGAGAAACATTCATATTTAAAAATAAATTCTGTCAGCAATGTAATTATTGTTGTTCATGTCTTATTAGCAATAAAGGAAATTTAGATGTCGTTTAGAAAGTTCTTTCTTTTGTATACACTCTGGAGGGATCTGTTTTTCTGTGTCATTTTCTTGGTATTGCCGTGAGTTTCATTCCAGCTGTTATGGGTTTGACTTTTACTGTTATATCTCAAGTATTGGTAAAGTACGGAGCCTTCTTTGTTTCAGCCTAGCTTTTTTCTTGCATAAACCTGATAGCTTTCATCAAAGTAATAACACATTTCGCAATGTGCTTGTTAGTGGTTAATCAAACTTTCAAGTCCTTCTGTTTGTGATCTGCAGGTTGCGAATACGGAGACCGGAATCCTGCCTGTAATCCGAATAATTGCAATCAATACGATAATAATATTAGAAATGTTGTATGCTGTGGTTCGTGCGGGGACTTTTCCTCGACCTCAGCTCCTACCTCAACCACCACCACAACTACCACAACTACCACCACCACTACCACTACCACCCAGGCTCCTACTACCACTACCACCCAGGCTCCTACTACCACAATCACCCCAGCTCCTACAACCACCCCGGCTCCTACAACCACTACAACTACTACAACCACTCCGGCTCCTTCAACCACCACCCTGGCTCCTACAAGCACTACAACCACTCCGACTCCTACCACTACCACCCCAGCTCCTTCAACCAGCACGCCGACTCCTACCACCACTACAACTACTACTACCACTCCGGCTCCTTCAACCACCACCCTGGCTCCTACAAGCATTACAACCACTCCGACTCCTACCACTACCACCCCAGCTCCTTCAACCAGCACGCCGGCTCCTACCACCCCTACAACTACTACAACCACTCCGGCTCCTTCAACCACCACCCTGGCTCCTACAAGCACTACAACCACTCCGACTCCTACCACTACCACCCCAACTCCTTCAACCAGCACGCCGGTTCCTACCACCAGTACCCCGATGTGTATTAATACGACATACCTGGCATGGGTTGAAAACGTAACGGGGGCGGGACACTGTGACACCTCCGCTCAAAGCTGCGTTAGCCCAGTGGTGACCTTGAACTATAGAAGTCCTGTCCATAGTACGTCTCAGTTACAGTGCAAGTTTCGTCTGTTTTCGGTAAGAACCCGCCGTGATCCACGGGTACGGTCATTTTGTGTGTCACGTGTAGCGCTACAGTCAGTACTCTTACATCAACATTACAATGAGCATTTCTTGGAACCGCTATGCTGTGATCGTCGTCGCGAAACAATAGTGTAGGTACGGCCAATAGTATTACTTTGTGTCAGAAACTTAATGTCTTCATGGCTTGGAACTTTCAAGCTGATTTAGTGAAGTGTAAACATTTTAAAGAACCTTTACAGAAGCAGTTTGGTTGAAAAACAATGCAAAACAAAGAGGATAATACGGCTCATGATAATCCTATGTATCAATGAATGGTCCATTCTAAGGTCAGTGGGAGACAATGATTCTAACCAAAATACACAAGTGTATAAATTGATTGGGGTTATTGGTGTACATGTGTGGTTTTTAATACACTATATTTCAAACTCTTTGCCTTACATCATATCATTTGAAACTGCCATCTGCAATACATCCTTTATACCTGTTATGAATACAATCAGTTCCGGAACAGTAATCACAATTCCACAAGAAAAATTCATGTTTCTTGGACGTGTGCAGGTAAGCCTAGAATCGGTGAAACTCATTCTCTTGTCAACAAAGAAGAAATGGGGAAACCACTGTTTAACTACAGGAACAGAATCAGTGAAAACCCATTCTCTGTCGATAAGCATGGAATCGGTGAAAACCCATTCTCTGTCGATAAGCAGGAAATGAGTGAACCCATTCTCTGCCGATAAACATGGAATGAGTAAAAACCCATTCTTTGTCAATAAGTATGGAATGGGTGAATTTACCCATTCTCTGTCGATAAACATGGAATCGATGAAAACCCATTCTCTGTCGATAAACATGGAATCGATGAAAACCCATTCTCTGTCGATAAACACGGAATCGATGAAAACCCATTCTCTGTCGATAAACATGGAATGAGTGAAAATCCATTCTCTGTCGATAAACACGGAATCGATGAAAACCCATTCTCTGTCGATAAACATGGAATCGATGAAAACCCCATTCTCTGTCGATAAAACACGGAATCGATGAAAACCCATTCTCTGTCGATAAACATGGAATCGATGAAAACCCATTCTTTGTCGATAAACATGGAATCGATGAAAACCCATTCTCTGTCGATAAACACGGATCGATGAAAACCCTATTCTCTGTCGATAAACATGGAATGAGTGAAAATCCATTCTCTGTCGATAAACACGGAATCGATGAAAACCCATTCTCTGTCGATAAACATGGAATCGATGAAAACCCATTCTTTGTCGATAAACACGGAATCGATGAAAACCCATTCTCTGTCGATAAACATGGAATCGATGAAAACCCATTCTTTGTCGATAAACACGGAATCGATGAAAACCCATTCTCTGTCGATAAACATGGAATGAGTGAAAACCCATTCTCTGTCGATAAGCATGGAATGAGTGAATTTACCCATTCTCTGTCGATAAACACGGAATCGGTGAGTTTAATCATTCTTTGACAATAAGAATGGGATTGCTCAAATCCATACTATACCATCGGGTATGGAATTTATGAGATCTGTTCTCTGACAATGATGGAAACTGTCAATCTAGCTATTCATGCAAACATGTTTGAAATTGCCGAAAACCATTTTCTAACAATAACCATAAAATGGACGACACACATTTCGCGAGTGATAGTGGAAATGAAGATAACCATTCTTTGTTAGCGTATTCTTTGTGATTCTGAGCGACCAAGGTGATATTCACTAAAGCCGTACACACCTTCAAAAATAATTTCAAAAACAGAACTTAAGATTTAAGTTTACCCAAGTGTTTGGCAAAAAGTTTTCATCATTTCCTCCCTTGTTGGTGATTCTCTAATAGCATTACGACAAGGGGGGATTTTTCACCATTTCACTGGTTTGTATGGCTTTTCTTCTTGTTTTGGAATAGTCGCATGAAAATATGACGCCTTTCAGGCTGTAATTTGTAATATTTGGCTAAACTTCCATGCGGTTTTATCCAAATAGATTGTTCGCTATAAGTTAATGGTGCAGTTTGCATATAATGTCAACGGAACTTCCTGAGATACAACCCACTCGTAAGTTAGATTCTTTAATCCCTGAAAAAAAATATTAAAAGAGTTCGCATGTTTACAGGTGGGAGAGAAGGGGTCTTTGTTGACAGACACGGACAATCGGATCGGGACCGGAGAATTTGTCAGTTGTAATACGGTTCGCTGTAGTTTCCCAGACGTTGTCATACCACCGTCTTCCGCCGGTAGATCAGTCACGGGAATGTTGATTTCCGTCAGCGAGAATGGTCAGGCGTTTGGCACAGAAGGCCTGTACCTAGGGTACGACGCCAGGTGCGTGGCCTGTTCCCTGGACCCTGAACCACGCTGTACTTGGAACGTAAGTAAAGTATGTGTTTAGTTGAACAGAAATGCCTGTGCCGTTGTACTGGTATATCGTCAAGCACTCGCAGAGAAGAGTCGTGTACATGGTACATGGTCTGACTTTAAGGGAGAAGTTTTGTGACAATGCTGATCATTAACAGTTGAGTGTTGTAGTACTGATCCATTTTCAGACATTAACGATGGAGTGTCGTTGTACTAATAAATGGTCAGACATTAACGATGGAGTGTCGATGTACTAATACATGGTCAGACATTAACGATGGAGTGTCGTTGTATTAATACATGGTCAGACATTAACGATGGAGTGTCGTTGTACTAATACATGGTCAGACATTAACGATGGAGTGTCGTTGTACTAATACATAGTCAGACATTAACGACGGAGTGTCGTTGTACTAATACATGGTCAGATAGTGGAGGGCCATGGTACTCATACATGGTTGCACATTCACTGTGGAAAGTTCTTCTGCTGGGGCATGGTCAGACATTAACGATGGAGTGTCCTTATCCTGCTGCATTGTCAGACATTAACCGTGGAGTGTCGTTGTCCTGGTACATTGTCATACATTAATGGAGGAGTGTCCTTATCCTGCTGCATTGTCAGACATTAACAGTGGAGTGTCGTTGTTCTGGTGCATTGTCTGGCATTAATGGAGGAGGGTCGTTGTACTAGTGCATGGTTAGACATTCACTGTGGAGTGTTGTGGTGCTGCAACATTGTCAGACATTAACTCCGAAGCGTCATGATACTGGCACATAGTCAGAAATTAACTTTGAGGTGTCGATGTACTGGTACCTGGTCAGACATTATCGGCTGAGTGTTGTGGTACTGATACATGGTCAGGCATAAACAGTGTCGTTGTACTGGTACATGACCAGACGATAAAGATGGAGAAAACTTGAAAATGACCTAAAGTTCAGATGGAAGAGTGCGAAAAGTTATTAACAAATATTTGTCTTCAATATTTTTTCCGATTTTTCCTTAAGGAGAAAAAGACACTTGAACATAATTTTTGGATGGTGGGTGTTTGGAACCAACTTTTGGTATTTATAATCTTTGTTTTATAATGTCATAAATAAGGATGTAACACGGGTTTAATAAATATTTTTGTACTAGAATTTGTTCTTTTTAGCTTTTTTAAATGTATTAAACCTCAATTTGGATCATATTTATATTTTTAATATGTTCATAAATATTATCATAATTTAGGTTACATGCATATGTTTCGATGTAAACATACATTCAAATAAATTTATTAGACAAGCATCACATCCTTATTTAGAACATTACTATGTAATAACGATAAATATCAAAAGTTGGTCCCAAATACCCACCATACAAAAATATTTTCAAATACCCTTTTCTCTTGAAAAAAAAATGCAAAAAATATTTAAGATCATATCTGCAAATAAGTTTTGACTCTCTTTCATCTGATTATGGTATCATTTTTATGTTTTCTTCTCCTTTAATGGTGAGGTATCATTGTATTGAGAAATGCTCAGATAATAACGGTCAAGTGTCGTTGTAATGGTACATGGTCAGACATTGACGACAAAGTGACGTTGTACTGGTACATGGTCAGACATTAAAGTTGCTGTGCCATGCTACTAGTACCTGGTCAGACATTATTGGTGGAGTGTCGTGTTGCTGGTTCATGGTCAGACATTTATGGTGGAGTTTCGTTCATTTATGGTGGAGTGTCGGTGTAGTGGCACATGGTCAGACATTTATGGTGGAGTGTCGGGGTAGTGGCACATGGTCAGACATAAACGGTGGAGTGTCGGGGTAGTGGCACATGATCAGACATTTATGGTGGAGTGTCGGGGTAGTGGCACATGGTCAGACATTTATGGTGGAGTGTCGGGGTAGTGGCATATGGTCAGGCATTTATGGTGGAGTGTCGGTGTAGTGACACATGGTCAGACATAAATGGTGGAGTTTCGTTCATTTATGGTGGAGTGTCGGGGAAGTGGCACATGGTCAGACATAAACGGTGAAGTTTCGTTCATTTATGGTGGAGTGTCGGGTAGTGGCACATGGTCAGACATTTATGGTGGAGTGTCGGGGTAGTGGCACATGATCAGACATTTATGGTGGAGTGTGGGTGTAGTGGCACATGGTCAGGCATTTATGGCGGAGTGTGGGTGTAGTGGCAAATGGTCAGGCATTTATGGTGGAGTGTCGGGGTAGTGGCATATGGTCAGGCATTTATGGTGGAGTGTCGGTGTAGTGGCACATGGTCAGACATAAACGGTGGAGTTTCGTTCATTTATGGTGGAGTGTTGGGGTAGTGGCATATGGTCAGGCATTTATGGTGGAGTGTGGGTGTAGTGGCACACATGGTCAGGCATTTATGGCGGAGTGTGGGTGTAGTGGCATATGGTCAGGTATTTATGGTGGAGTGTCGGTGTAGTGGCACATGGTGAGATTATTGGTGGTGTCGGGGTAGTGGCACGCGGTCATTAAAGTTGCTGTGCCGTGGTACTAGTACCTGGTCAGACATTATTGGTGGAGTGTCGTGTTGCTGGTTCATGGTCAGACATAAACGGTGGAGTTTCGTTCATTTATGGTGGAGTGTCGGGGTAGTGGCACATGGTCAGCTTTTATGGTGAGTGTCGGGGTAGTGGCACATGGTCAGGCTTTTATGGTGGAGTGTCGGGGTAGTGGCACATGGTCAGGCATTAATGGTGGAGTGTCGGGTAGTGGCACATGGTCAGACATAAATGGTGGAGTGTCGGGGTAGTGGCACATGGTCAGACATTTATGGTAGAGTGTCGGTGTAGTGGCACATGGTCAGACATTTATGGTGGAGTGTGGGCGTAGTGGCATGTGTTCAGACATTAATGATGGAGTGTCGTGTACTGGCACTTGGTCAGGCCTTTTATGGTTGAGTGTCGGGGTAGTGGAACATGGTCAGGCATTTATGGTGGAGTGTCGGTGTATTGGCACATGGTGAGATTATTAGTGGAGTGTCGGGGTAGTGGCACGCGGTCATACATTTATGGTGGAGTGTCGGGTAGTGGCCCCTGGTCAGACATTTATGGTTTAAGTGTCATGATACTGGTATATGATCAAACATTAACCGTGAAGTGTCGTTGTATTGGTAAGAAGTCAGACATCACCGGTGAAGTGTCGGGGTATTGCTACATTGACGGTGATGTGTTGTGGTGCTGACACATTGTCAGACATTAATGGAGAAGTGTCTTGTTTTAGTACATAGTCAGACATTAATAGTAGAGGTTCGTGGAACTGATACATGGTTATGCATTCATAATGATGTTTAGTGCTGCCGGGACATGGACAGACATTAACGGTGAAGGATCGGTGTACTGGTATATGGTCAGACATTGAAGACAAAATGCCAATGGCGGGGGTTGTGGTCGTGGTACATTGTCAGACATTAACGCTGAAGTGTCATTGAATTGGTACAAGGACAGACATTAACGGTTCTGTGTTGTAGTACTGGTACATGGCCGGGCATTAATGGTGGAGTTTCGTGGTACTGGTGCATGCTCAGACATTAACGAAGAAATGTCGTTGTGCTAGTACATGGTCAGACATTAACTGTGAAGTGTCGTCATGTTCTACATAGACATCAACGGTGAAGTCTCGTCAGGCTCGTACAAAGTCAGACATTAAAGGTGAAGTGTCGCCATGCCCACGCATAGTCAAACAATAACGGTAAAGTGTTGTGGTGCTCGTACATAGTCAGACATTAACAGTGAAGTGGCGTTGTGCTCGTACATTGTCGGATATTAACGGTGAAGTGTTGTTGTACTGGTACATGGACAGACATTGACGACAAAGTGCCGTGGTAGTAGTACATGGTCAGATATTAACGAAGGAATGTCGTTCTACTACTACATGCTCAGATATTAACGGTGAAGTGTCGATGAACTGGTGCATGGTCAGACATTAACTGTGAAGTGTCGTCATGTTCCTATATAGACAATAACGGTGAAGTGTCGTCAGGCTGGTACATAATCAAACATTGACGGTGAAGTGTCGTTGTGCCCGTACATAGTCAGGCATTATCGCTGAAGTGTTGTGGTGCTCATATATAGTGAGACATTAGTGCTGAAGTGTAGTAGTGCTGACTAGTAATAGACATTAACGGTCAAGTGTTATTATACCGGTACATGGCCAGACGTTGACGGTGAAATGCCGTGGTACCGGAACATGGTCAGACATTGACGACAAAGGGCAATGGTACTGGTATGTGGTCAGACATTGACGACAAAGGGCAATGGTACTGGTATGTGGTCAGACATTGACGACAAAGGGCAATGGTACTGGTATGTGGTCAGACATTGACGACAAAGGGCAATGGTACTGGTATGTGGTCAGACATTGACGACAAAGGGCAATGGTACTGGTATGTGGTCAGACATTGACGACAAAGGGCAATGGTACTGGTATGTGGTCAGACATTGACGACAAAGTGCTAACGGCGGAGCGTTCTGGTACTGGTACATTTTCAGACATTAACGGCGAAGTGTTCTGGTGCTGGTACATGGCCAGACATTAACGGCGAAGTGTTGTGGTGCTGGTACATGGCCAGACATTAACGGCGAAGTGTTGTGGTGCTGGTACATGGCCAGACATTAACGGCGAAGTGTTGTGGTGCTGGTACATGGCCAGACATTAACGGCGAAGTGTTGTGGTGCTGGTACATGGCCAGACATTAACCGGCGAAGTGTTGTGGTGCTGGTACATGGCCAGACATTAACGGCTGAAGTGTTGTGGTGCTGGTACACGGCCAGACATTAACGGCGAAGTGTCGTGGTACTAGAACATTGTCAGATATAAACGTGCGAGTGGTCGTTGGACTGGTACATGGTCAGACATTAACAGTGAAGTGTCGTGGTGCTGGTACATAATCAGACATTAACTGTAAAGTTTCATGGTGCTCGGTACATAGTCAGACATTAACGGGATCTCTCCGTGGTGAGACTGTTCATCCGGGCGTGAATACCCTAACCACTCGCGTTACCATGGTGGTTAAAAAGTATTTATGTAAAATTTAAAAAATAAAATTAAAAAAGAAGCTAGGCTTAGTCTGTTTGTAAGATTACATCAGAAAACTACTCGTAGTATGTATGTTACAATTAGTCGATGTCCAGCAAAGCCTGCTGTGGAATAAGCTTCGGATGAAAACATCTTTATTCAGTCACCAATTAGATGGTATGCTTGTTTCCATGTCTTGAATGTCTGTACCTATAAAGTGTGATGTTGCTCTCTTCTTTCTCCAGCCCACAATGTGTTTCATCCAAGGCAGATGTGTCCCTAATGGGTTGCCGCACTCCACCTTGCCCTGTCTGACGTGCGACACGTCTCGATCTACCATCGCCTGGTCTGTAGTAGGTAAAAAAAAATACACGTGCATCGCAAAGCATGTTTTCATCATCTCTACAAGTACATAACACTTCGACCATCACTGTAAGTTCAACTCCAGACATCGGCCATCACTATATGTATAGTACCGGTACCAGACCTTGACGATCATTACAAGCAAATGCAGTACCAGACACTGACCATCACCATAAGTAAAGTACCAGACATTGACCATCACTATAAATACAGTAGCAAACATTGACCATCACTATAAATACAGTACCAAACATTGACCATCACTATAAATACAGTACCAGACATTGATCATCACTATAAATACAGTACCAGACTTTAACCATCACTATAAGTACAGTACCAAACATTGACCATCACTATAAATACAGTACATGACATTGACCATCACTATAAATACAGTACCAGACATTGATCATCACTATAAATACAGTACCAGACTTTGACCATCACTATAAGTACAGTACCAGACATTGACCATCACTGCAAATACAGTACCAGACATTGACCATCACTATAAGTACAGTACCAGACATTGACCATCACTATAAATACAGTACACGACATTGACCATCACTATAAATACAGTACAAAACATTGACCATCACTATAAGTACAGTACCAGACATTGACCATCACTGCAAATACAGTACCAGACATTGACCATCACTATAAGTACAGTACCAGACATTGACCATCACTATAAATACAGTACACGACATTGACCATCACTATAAATACAGTACCAGATATTGACCATCGCTATAAATACAGTACCAGACATTGACCATCACTATAAATACAGTACTCGACATTGACCATCACTACAAGTACAGTACCAAACATTGACCATCACTATAAATACGGTACCAGACATTGACCATCACTATAAATACAGTACCAGACATTGACCATCACTATAAATACAGTACCAGACATTGACCATCACTATAAATACAGTACACGACATTGACCATCACTATAAATACAGTACCAGATATTGACCATCGCTATAAATACAGTACCAGACATTGACCATCACTATAAATACAGTACTCGACATTGACCATCACTACAAGTACAGTACCAAACATTGACCATCACTATAAATACGGTACCAGACATTGACCATCACTATAAATACAGTACCAGACATTGACCATCACTATAAATACAGTACCAGACATTGACCATCACTATAAATACAGTACACGACATTGACCATCACTGCAAATACAGTACCAAACATTGGCCATCACTATAAATACAGTACACGACATTGACCATCACTATAAATACAGTACACGACATTGACCATCACTATAATTACAGTACCAAACATTGACCATCACTATAAGTACAGTACCAGACACTGACCATCACTGCAGATAAAGTACCAGACATTGACCATCACTATAAATACAGTACCAAACATTGACCATCACTATAAATACAGTACCAGACATTGACCATCACTATAAGTACAGTACCAGACATTGACCATCGCTATAAATACAGTACCAGACATTGACCATCACTATAAATATAGTACTCGACATTGACCATCACTACAAGTACAGTACCAAACATTGACCATCACTATAAATACAGTACCAGACATTGACCATCACTATAAATACAGTACCAGACATTGACCATCACTATAAATACAGTACCAAACATTGACCATCACTATAAATACAGTATCAAACATTGACCATCACTATAAGTACAGTACCAGACATTGACAATCACTATAAATACAGTACCAGACATTGACCATCACTATGAATACAGTACCAAACATTAACCATCACTGCAAATACAGTACAAAACAATGACCATCTCTATAAATACAGTACCAGACACTGACCATCACTATAAATACAGTACCAAACATTGACCATCACTATAAATACAGTACCAGACATTGACAATCCCTATAAATACAGTACAAAACAATGACCATCACTATAAATACAGTACCAGACATTGATCATCACTATAAATACAGTACCAAACATTGACCATCACTACAAGTACAGTACCAGACATTGATCATCACTATAAATACAGTACCAAACATTGACCATCACTACAAGTACAGTACCAGACATTGACCATCACTATAAATACAGTACACGACATTGACCATCACTATAAATACAGTACCAGACATTGACCATCACTGCAAATACAGTACCAGACATTGACCATCACTATAAGTACAGTACCAGACATTGACCATCACTATAAGTACAGTACCAAACATTGACCATCACTGCAGATACAGTACCAGACATTGACCATCACTATAATTACAATACCAGACATTGACCATCACTATAAATACCGTACCAGACATAGGCAATCACTATAAGTACAGTACCAAACATTGACCATCCCTATCAATACAGTACACGACATTGACCATCACTATAAATACAGTACCATACATTGACCATCACTATAAGTACAGTACCAGACATTGACCATCACTATAAGTACAATACCAGACATTGACCATCACTATAAATACAGTACCAGACATTGGCAATCACTATAAATACAGTACCAGACATTGACCATCACTGCAAATACAGTACCAAACATTGGCCATCACTAAAAATACAGTACCAGACATTGACCATCACTATAAATACAGTACCAGACATTTGACCATCACTATAAATACAGTATAAAACATTGACCATCACTATAAATACAGTACCAAACATTGGCCATCACTATAAATACAGTACCACACATTGACCATCATTATAAATACAGTACCAAACATTGACCATCACTATAAATACAGTACCTGACATTGACCATCATTATAAATACAGTACCAGACATTGACCATCATTATAAATACAGTACCAAACATTGACCATCACTGCAAATACAGTACCAAACATTGACCATCACTATAAATACAGTACCAAACATTGACCATCACTATAAATACGGTACCAGACATTGACCATCACTATAAATACAGTACCAGACATTGACCATCACTATAAATACAGTACCAGACATTGACCATCACTATAAATACAGTACACGACATTGACCATCACTATAAATACAGTACCAGATATTGACCATCGCTATAAATACAGTACCAGACATTGACCATCACTATAAATACAGTACTCGACATTGACCATCACTACAAGTACAGTACCAAACATTGACCATCACTATAAATACGGTACCAGACATTGACCATCACTATAAATACAGTACCAGACATTGACCATCACTATAAATACAGTACCAGACATTGACCATCACTATAAATACAGTACACGACATTGACCATCACTGCAAATACAGTACCAAACATTGGCCATCACTATAAATACAGTACACGACATTGACCATCACTATAAATACAGTACACGACATTGACCATCACTATAATTACAGTACCAAACATTGACCATCACTATAAGTACAGTACCAGACACTGACCATCACTGCAGATAAAGTACCAGACATTGACCATCACTATAAATACAGTACCAAACATTGACCATCACTATAAATACAGTACCAGACATTGACCATCACTATAAGTACAGTACCAGACATTGACCATCGCTATAAATACAGTACCAGACATTGACCATCACTATAAATATAGTACTCGACATTGACCATCACTACAAGTACAGTACCAAACATTGACCATCACTATAAATACAGTACCAGACATTGACCATCACTATAAATACAGTACCAGACATTGACCATCACTATAAATACAGTACCAAACATTGACCATCACTATAAATACAGTATCAAACATTGACCATCACTATAAGTACAGTACCAGACATTGACAATCACTATAAATACAGTACCAGACATTGACCATCACTATGAATACAGTACCAAACATTAACCATCACTGCAAATACAGTACAAAACAATGACCATCTCTATAAATACAGTACCAGACACTGACCATCACTATAAATACAGTACCAAACATTGACCATCACTATAAATACAGTACCAGACATTGACAATCCCTATAAATACAGTACAAAACAATGACCATCACTATAAATACAGTACCAGACATTGATCATCACTATAAATACAGTACCAAACATTGACCATCACTACAAGTACAGTACCAGACATTGATCATCACTATAAATACAGTACCAAACATTGACCATCACTACAAGTACAGTACCAGACATTGACCATCACTATAAATACAGTACACGACATTGACCATCACTATAAATACAGTACCAGACATTGACCATCACTGCAAATACAGTACCAGACATTGACCATCACTATAAGTACAGTACCAGACATTGACCATCACTATAAGTACAGTACCAAACATTGACCATCACTGCAGATACAGTACCAGACATTGACCATCACTATAATTACAATACCAGACATTGACCATCACTATAAATACCGTACCAGACATAGGCAATCACTATAAGTACAGTACCAAACATTGACCATCCCTATCAATACAGTACACGACATTGACCATCACTATAAATACAGTACCATACATTGACCATCACTATAAGTACAGTACCAGACATTGACCATCACTATAAGTACAATACCAGACATTGACCATCACTATAAATACAGTACCAGACATTGGCAATCACTATAAATACAGTACCAGACATTGACCATCACTGCAAATACAGTACCAAACATTGGCCATCACTAAAAATACAGTACCAGACATTGACCATCACTATAAATACAGTACCAGACATTTGACCATCACTATAAATACAGTATAAAACATTGACCATCACTATAAATACAGTACCAAACATTGGCCATCACTATAAATACAGTACCACACATTGACCATCATTATAAATACAGTACCAAACATTGACCATCACTATAAATACAGTACCTGACATTGACCATCATTATAAATACAGTACCAGACATTGACCATCATTATAAATACAGTACCAAACATTGACCATCACTGCAAATACAGTACCAAACATTGACCATCACTATAAATACAGTACCAAACATTGACCATCACTATAAATACGGTACCAGACATTGACCATCACTATAAATACAGTACCAGACATTGACCATCACTATAAATACAGTACCAGACATTGACCATCACTATAAATACAGTACACGACATTGACCATCACTATAAATACAGTACCAGATATTGACCATCGCTATAAATACAGTACCAGACATTGACCATCACTATAAATACAGTACTCGACATTGACCATCACTACAAGTACAGTACCAAACATTGACCATCACTATAAATACGGTACCAGACATTGACCATCACTATAAATACAGTACCAGACATTGACCATCACTATAAATACAGTACCAGACATTGACCATCACTATAAATACAGTACACGACATTGACCATCACTGCAAATACAGTACCAAACATTGGCCATCACTATAAATACAGTACACGACATTGACCATCACTATAAATACAGTACACGACATTGACCATCACTATAATTACAGTACCAAACATTGACCATCACTATAAGTACAGTACCAGACACTGACCATCACTGCAGATAAAGTACCAGACATTGACCATCACTATAAATACAGTACCAAACATTGACCATCACTATAAATACAGTACCAGACATTGACCATCACTATAAGTACAGTACCAGACATTGACCATCGCTATAAATACAGTACCAGACATTGACCATCACTATAAATATAGTACTCGACATTGACCATCACTACAAGTACAGTACCAAACATTGACCATCACTATAAATACAGTACCAGACATTGACCATCACTATAAATACAGTACCAGACATTGACCATCACTATAAATACAGTACCAAACATTGACCATCACTATAAATACAGTATCAAACATTGACCATCACTATAAGTACAGTACCAGACATTGACAATCACTATAAATACAGTACCAGACATTGACCATCACTATGAATACAGTACCAAACATTAACCATCACTGCAAATACAGTACAAAACAATGACCATCTCTATAAATACAGTA